>NW_027069971.1:261499-275972 GCF_002906115.3 Quercus suber
TTGTGATTGGGGATTTTGTTTGGTTTAGGTTAAGGAAAAAGTTTGGGGATTTAGGTTTTTTTTTTTTTTTTTTTTTTTTTTTTTCCGCTGTAGACTGCTGGTGGCAGTGGTGGTGGTGGTTGTGGGTGTGGTTATGGCTAATGGTGGAGGGGAGGTGGTTGTGGTTGGTTACTGAAGTTTGTTGTAGATGTTTTTTTATTATTATTCTAAATGAGTTATTTGTATTATTTTAATCAAATAGTAAAAATATAGATCCATTGATGTTGAGTGTGAAGAGGTAAAATAGATAAAATGGCTTTTGCAAGTGCCAACTGCCAAAAAGCTAAATTTTAGTAGTCACTGCTGTGGCATGCTCTTAATGCATTGTAAAAAAAAAAAAAAAAAAAAAAAAAAAAAACCTAAATCCCCAATCTTTTTCCTTAACCTAAACCAAACAAAATCACCAATCACAAACAAAATAAAAAATCACCGATCACAGAGCTGGGCTTTAGTGAGGAGGATGGCGTCGGCGGAAGGGGTGGGTCAATGAGCTCCATGGGTTTCTCAATTGGAAGGGGGGTGCGTCAGTGATAAGGTTGTAAATGAATCAAGTCGTTCATAAACAACTCAGGTTTGGCTCTATAAAAAACTCATTCATGTTTGTTTGTTTATAAACAAACCATGCTTAAACTTTAGTTTTAGGCTTTTTTGATAAACGAGTCAAGCCAAAGTAAAAAATATTGTTCATGAACAAGCTCGTGAACACCAAGGCTTGATACAAAAGTAACAAAACAAGTTGAGCCTAGGCTTATTTATGAGTCTAGTAATAAAATCGATATGAGCTTAACAAGTAAAATCATATCTTTCTAAAACTTTAATTAATTATAAGTTGAGACCACTCATCCAAACCAAATAGGCTAGATAATAAACTTGATATAGGCTTGATAATATACTTATGTTGGATCTCAAGCTCAAAAACATGATATCAAGCTTGAGTTTGGACTTGATATTGAGCTCGAGCTTGGCTTGACTAATGAATCAAGCGAAGCCGAGCTCAAACTTCTATACTTTATAACGAGCTCAAGCTTGAACATTATTTGTAGGCTGGTATCAAGCTCAAGTCAAGCTTGAACATTCTATTTTTGCTGTTGAGCCGAGCTTGAACATTCACTACTTGACAAAAGCTCGGCTCGTTTACAACCCTAGTTGGTGAGCTCCAAGGTTTTCTTCCCAAACCTTTTTCTCCAAGCACTTTCCCTTCTGGGTTTCATCAGAAACCTCATTTTCTCACTCTTTAACTTTCTGGGTCTCTCTGATTTCATCGAAACCGACACAATTTGGCTGGATGACCCGACTCGTACGCCCGAACACAAACCCGTATCAGCTATGCTGATTCGAGAATTCTTACCGATGATGAAGGTCCAGGACATCGTATGAGTTTGATTGAGAGGACGAGATCAGGTGGTTGAGAGAGAGAAGGAGAGAAAGAAAGAAAAGAGAAGAGAGAAAAGCACATTTTCACGGAGCTTGTTTGGACCTTTGGATGGTGAGAGAAGAGAGAGAAGTTTAATAAAATATTATTATTTTTTTAGATATGGCACCACTACTGCAACATACATTTTAAGTATTAGTGGTGCTAAAAATAGCATTATAGTTATTTAGCACCACTATTGTAAATGCTGTTAGTGGTGCTAAAAATAGCAATATAGTTAGTTAGCACCGCTATTGTGGATGCTCTTAGCGCATTCTCACCAAGAATGCTATAAAATATAGCATTTAGCATATCAAAAAGTTGTTTTATTCATTTTAACAACTCATTTTACAATACATCTAACATCAAAGGTTCTATTATTTTACCACTTCATTTAAATATTCTTTTTTTATTCTTTATTCATTTAAATCAACAATTACATCCATTGTTGATACAATGTTTCATTAAACAAACAATTTTTTTTTTAAACATCTTGCTACAGTGGGCTGTTATCTCTAGCTGCCCACTCTAGCTAGATGTCAAAATTAATAACATCTAGCACCTTTGATGGAGGGTGCTTTTTTAAAATTTGACGTTAAATTATAGCATTTATAGCATTTGACACCTTTGCTAAGAATGAGATTTTTTTTTTTTTTTTTTTTTTTTCTAAATAACCAAATCCCTCAAACAATTTCATTAGTTAGCAAGGTTTCGAAACAGAGCTTGGCTTGACTAATGAATCAAGCGAAGCCGAGCTCAAACTTCTATACTTTATAACGAGCTCAAGCTTGAACATTATTTGTAGGCTGGTATCAAGCTCAAGTCAAGCTTGAACATTCTATTTTTGCCGTTGAGCCAAGCTTGAACATTCACTACTTGACAAAAGCTCGGCTCGTTTACAACCCTAGTTGGTGAGCTCCAAGGTTTTCTTCCCAAACCTTTTTCTCCAAGCACTTTCCCTTCTGGGTTTCATCAGAAACCTCATTTTCTCACTCTTTAACTTTCTGGGTCTCTCTGATTTCATCGAAACCGACACAATTTGGCTGGATGACCCGACTCGTACGCCCGAACACAAACCTGTATCAGCTATGCTAATTCGAGAATTCTTGCCGGTGATGAAGGTCCAGGACATCGTATGAGTTTGATTGAGAGGACGAGAGCAGGTGGTTGAGAGAGAGAAGGAGAGAAAGAAAGAAAAGAGAAGAGAGAAAAGCACATTTCCACGGAGCTTGTTTGGACCTTTGGATGGTGAGAGAAGAGAGAGAAGTTTAATAAAATATTATTATTTTTTTAGATATGGCACAACTACTGCAACATACATTTTAAGTATTAGTGGTGCTAAAAATAACATTATAGTTATTTAGCACCACTATTGTAGATGCTTTTAGTGGTGCTAAAAATAGCAATATAGTTAGTTAGCACCACTATTGTGAATGCTCTTAGCGCATTCTCATTAAGAATGCTATAAAATATAGCATTTAGCATCTCAAAAAGTTGTTTTATTCATTTTAACAACTCACTTTACAATACATCTAACATCAAAGGTTCTATTATTTTACCACTTCATTTAAATATTCTTTTTTTATTCTTTATTCATTTAAATCAACAATTACATCCATTGTTGATACAATGTTTCATTAAACAAACAATTTTTTTTTTTTTTAACATCTTGCTACAGTGGGTTGTTATCTCTAGCTGCCCACTCTAGCTATATGTCAAAATTAATAACATCTAGCACCTTTGATGGAGGGTGCTTTTTTAAAATTTGACGCTAAATTATAGCATTTATAGCATTTGACACCTTTGCTAAGAATGAGATTTTTTTTTTTTTTTTTTCTAAATAACCAAATCCCTTAAACAATTTCATTAGTTAGCAAGGTTTCGAAACAACTTAGCAATTTAACAAATTGAGTTCGTTAGACTCGATTTTACTCTTTGAAATTGGGCAAGGATCTGTCAAGTTTCAATTGGAAATCAAGTGTTTCACACTTGAGCTTCATAATTGAGAGTGAAACACTCCAGTTCCATATTGAAACTCTTCAGCAAAGATCTTCAGCAAAAGGAGCTTTGTCGCTGCCGCTGGAACCTTTGCCTTCACTAGATCCTTCGTGTTTCTTGTTTGGTTTCTTTGGATCTTCGTGTTTCTTGTAAGGAGCTTTGTCATCGCTGCTGGAACCTTCGTCGCCGCTGGATCCTCCGTGTTTCTTGTTTGGTTTCTTTGGATCTTCGGGTTTCTTGTTGGGTTTCTTCGGATCTTCGTCATTGCTGGAACCTTCTTCGTTTTGTCTGGGTTTCTAGGTTCTTCCTTCTGGTTCTTCTTCGTATGGAACTCGGGTCCGTAATGATCGATTTCCACACATAGAACTTGAGTCTGTAATACTCGATTTAGCGCTACAAAATTGAGTTTTTTACACTCGAGTTATTAATTTGTTAAATAGTTTTGAAAACGTGCTAACTAACAAAATTGTTTGAATTTTAGTGTTATTTTGAAAAATAATCCCTAAGAATGCTCTGAGTAGTTTAAAGTAAACTAATGTCCTTTCCTACTTCCGATGGTTTCTTAAAAAAAAAAAAAAACTTTCCCACTTCCGACGGTTTCAATTGATAGAGTCCGTACCCAGCCCTCCTCCTTCCAAAGCTTATTGCCTCAACAAAGGCCGAATGGTTTGCTCGGCTGAATCAACCTCAAAACGCCAGAAACCAGAAGAAGCGGACAGGATCAGCAATTTACCGAAGTCTCTCCTCTGCCGTATCCTTTCGTTGCTCACAACCAAAGAGGCTGTTGTCACAAGCATTTTGTCGAGCAGGTGGAAGACACTCTGGACTCTTGTGCCAAAGCTTGACTTCGACTACTACGAACTCACAACGACGTCGTCCTCAGCCGAAGTGCAAAGTCATAAGCGGTACAATTTTAATTTTGCGCATATAGTATCCAGAGTCTGGGCTCTTCGCAGTGCGAGTCAGGTACAAAAATTTCGTCTCCATTGGGGTCATGGAGTTTATGACCCAGTACACATGGATACATGGGTCCGCGCTGCGATTGCTCGTGGCGTGGAAGACCCTCCTCCTTCCAAAGCTTATTGCCTCAACAAAGGCCGAATGGTTTGCTCGGCTGAATCAACCTCAAAACGCCAGAAACCAGAAGAAGCGGACAGGATCAGCAATTTACCGAAGTCTCTCCTCTGCCGTATCCTTTCGTTGCTCACAACCAAAGAGGCTGTTGTCACAAGCATTTTGTCGAGCAGGTGGAAGACACTCTGGACTCTTGTGCCAAAGCTTGACTTCGACTACTACGAACTCACAACGACGTCGTCCTCAGCCGAAGTGCAAAGTCATAAGCGGTACAATTTTAATTTTGCGCATATAGTATCCAGAGTCTGGGCTCTTCGCAGTGCGAGTCAGGTACAAAAATTTCGTCTCCATTGGGGTCATGGAGTTTATGACCCAGTACACATGGATACATGGGTCCGCGCTGCGATTGCTCGTGGCGTGGAAGATATTGACCTTAACATTGATCCTAACTCTAACGGATCTTTCTACTTGCCCTGTAGCCTCTTTAACTGTAAAACATTAATAGCTTTGAAATTGAGTGGCAATTTTGAGTACGATACTCCTCCATCTTCATCCATTGTGTTCCCGAGTCTCAAGATTCTGCATCTTGAATTTAACTTCAATAGCTGCGACTATCTTTTTACTCTACCCACTTTATGTCCGGTGCTACAAGATTTGTCTGTTAAAGTGCATTGTTGGTACGCGGATTGGCATTGTAAATTCATTTCGCCTACACTGAAAAGACTACATTTATATATGGAATTTGATGAGTTGCCTTACAAACTTGAAATAAAGGCCCCAGCTTTGGAGTACCTTAATTTTGGGGGTCATTTGGATAGCATATTGTTGGAAGATCTGTCTAACTTGGTCGAAGCGGTCATTGATATTGATGTTGATTTAACTAAAATTGATTATTATGAACACTATGGAAGCAGGGTATGGGACTTCATCGGAGAACTCGGTGACATTAAATCCCTCCATTTGTCAGCAAATACCACTGAGGTAAAACAAGCGCAAGTTTTTTCATGGTTTATTATTAAATGGTTGAGAGCTTCAATCTTGGACAAGCAGTAATATTGTTGTTTGTGACTTGTGATTGTTATGTTGTGTTGCAGTTCCTCTGCAATGCTTCTGAATTTGATCCTCCCATGTTTCATAATTTGTCTTTCTTAAAGGTTAAGGGTCCTTGTATGTTGCATGTGCTACCGCACTTGCTTCAAGTGACTCCTAATCTTGCAGTACTCGTTGTTGAAAAGGTATGTAAGTTCAATGATGATATAATGTCTTTTTATCTTTTATTTTTTTCATTCCTGAATTGATTCAAGTGACTACTGTCTTTTTTTGTCAGGAAGAAAGGAACTTTTTTAGTTGTGAAAAGGAAGAGAGTTTCACTTGTGACATGATATTCTATGAGGAGCCACTGCAACAAGTTGTTCGCAAATGTCTGTCATCATGCCTTACAACTCTTCATTATAAAGGATTTGAAGGGTTAAAGAATGAGCTGAAACTTGTTAAACATTTCCTAAAGAGGGCAAAGGTCTTAAAGACAATGAAAATCTCTTCTTATAATCTAAATTCAGAGGAGGAGCTTTGTGTTCTCAAGGAATTATTGTTGTTTCCCAGGCATTCTAGGTCTTGTCAAATTGTATTTAGCTAAAAGATATAAAGCTGCTTAATATTTGGTTTAGGCAATGTCTTGAATTCATGAAGTCGATTGATATAAAATTGGTTCTTATGTTGGTGACAACCATTGAGTAAACTAGTACTTCCTTTAATTCTATAACTGAACTATTATCTAGCTTTTGCTTTCAATTTGAAACTGGTTGTGAACTTTGTCTGTGATTGAACTTTGAACAACTATGATTTAGATCCTAAACCGCATTTAAATGATATATTGGAGTACAATCATAAACCTCGATCATTTGTATAAAAAAGATACACACTAAAAATATTATGTATTGGCCAAAATATGTAGCTAGATCTCAATATTCAATGATATAATCAAGATTAGGGGAACTGGTTGTCCGGAATCCGGATCTATATATGTGAGCACATTATTGAAAGATTAATGTTTGTTGCACACATCCATATACACACAGCCTTGAAAAATTATGTGTTCAAAACATGATTTCAGTTATAAGTTTGAAAAGGTGAAATCATGTCTTGAAAACATGATTTCATAATTTAACTGAAAATTGTGTTTTGAACACATGATTTCAATTGCCGTGGCGCATGCACACTGGTGTGTAATTAAAAATGCTCTTATTGAAAGCACTATGTTCATCTTTGTTAGTTCAACTCCAACTTTTCTCTTCCTGTTCAAGACGAGTTTGCTGGGAGTAATTGTGTTCACATAGCTTCTAAATCAAATATAGTTGATTGTTCAATATGAACAAGATTTTGTTGTACAAATGAGGATTTTTCATAGGATTTATAAAATGATGTCTATCAAAGTTCACCATGTTTTAAGCATTTGGATGCATTCAATGACATGGACTTGTTTTTGCTCTCATGGGATATTAACGAGGACGGTCCCTTTGCGGCCTTCCAGTTCGATTTCTCATTGTTCTTCCTTGACTTCGATTTGACCCCCCACAAATCTGATGTAAGGTTTAACGTGAATTTTTTTGAATCAATTTGACGTGAATTCTTGAGTTGAAAGTCTAAATGCTGAATTTTCTATGTCCCATGCTAAAAAAAGTTCAAATAAGGGAAAAAAAAAAAAAAAATAGCAAGTACTACTAGGCACATGGATATGAAAACAACTTATGCGGACATGGTACATTCCTTTTTTGACAGAGAGGACATGGTTGTTTTGGAGAGAGGGAGGTTATAAATGTGTTTGGGGGCCTTTTTCGGTTGCTCGGCCACGTGTTATCCGCTAGATTAGTGACCTTGCTAGGCCCGGGTTGTGTTTGGGGAGTTGTGTCCGGAACTCAACATTGGGTCACATGGTCTAATGGCTACCAGCATATTTTTAGGCCTACAAAATGCATAAAACCCAAAGCCTAAGAATCATGATAACAGTTGAATAAATATGTAATATGTGTTTGATATAATAGCTTTGATTAGTAATTGTAATAGTGGTTGAAATAAAGTAATATGTATTTAAAGGCAAAGTAATCATGTACTCAATGCTATAAATTTAAAGATATGGAAGTAAAATCACTTATCTTTGTATGGTTTGTAGCTCCAACTGTATAGCATTAGAGCGTTGATAGCATTCCAGCTGAATAACTCCAGCAGTAGAGAAGCACTTTGCCATGATAACTGCATTGCTTTGTCGTACAACATGAGAGAAAGAAATACTTTGAAAAGAGTTTACAGTAAATAGGATATCCTTAATAAGATGACCACCTTGTGAATTTTCATAACCACCATGCCTTAGAGATCTGATCATTGATTCTGAATCTCCCTCTATGACAAATTTGTTGAAGCCTGTTTCAAGGGAGAATTGCACAACCCTCTTGGCAGCTAGTAATTCCAGAATTTCAGTTGTGGGAGGTTTTTGAATCTTCTCAGACAGTGCCGCCGTTACTTCGCCCCTGGAATTATGAATAGTCACACCAATTCCATCCTCATCTCGCTCATTAAACATCGCCCCATCAGAATTTACCTTCACTAGATTCAATTCAAGAGGGCACCATCTCTTAAGGGCCTTATGTCCAATGCTGGGGAAGCTTCTAATCTGCTTAGCAAAATCCCGAACATAATCGTGAGCGAACCCTGAAATTTTTGCCAACGATAACGAGGATTGTTGTAACCGAGTTTTATTTCGATGATACCAAATGGACATGCTGTAGCTGCAAACAGAGCTACTGATTGAGGTCTTTCTTGAATCTGCTTCAGGACATCAGAGAAAGAATCCGAGGTTACTCTAGACCTATCCGCCCAACCAAAGTCCAAATTCCAGAGTGGATGTAATTTCTCACAGCCCCACAATGCATGAAATACATCCTTAGACTCTCTGGCATAGAGGCGGCACACTGAGTGTCAGAGAACCTTCCTCTGCAGCAGATTTTCCTTGGTTGGCAAAGAGTTTGAGCAAGCCTTCCAAATAAAGTGCTTTATCTTCCCTAGCACTTTTATCCTCCAAATGCTTTTCCAGAACCTCTCCTGTTGATCCAAAACTTGAGCCCGATTATCATCGAAGTCTTGCCATTCACACAGAAGTCTGTAACCTGACTTAACTGAATAATTACAGGATTTTTCCTTGGGCCAAATCAAAAGATCCACTTGTGGAGTAGAGCAAAGAGGCAGAGCTTTGATAAGAGCAGCCTCGGGGGGGTAGAAGCAACGATCAATTAGGTGGATATTCCACCAACCCGAAGCTTGATTAATCTAGGAACTTATAGTGGTGTTAGGAAATAGGACAGATTTATGGGTAACAATTTTTCCATCTGCTGTGTTTACCAGCCGAGCATCATGGAAGACTCGAATGGTCTCACCATCACCCACCCTCCACCTTGCTCCTCTGTTGATCAGAGTTCTTGACCAAAGAATACTTTTCCAAGCAAAAGATTTGGAGGTCGATTTTGCTTCAAATATAGAACAATTGGGGAAGTAGTTTGCCTGATATATATATATATATATATATCTAATACACCATTTTGAAAATCCTCCATAAAGTTTGTATATGAAGTTTCCAAACTAATTAGGAGAATGCATCACCTTACAAAAGTTGGATGTTTGATATACGCAATACTATAAATTCTTGGATGTGAGGTGTCAAAGCATCCAAATGATGGATATCTAGGATACATGCTTCAAGAAATCATTTGAAATGTTTGGATATCAAGTTTCCAATATCTTACATGCAAGGTATTCCAAACCTCCAATAAGTGGGAATATCTAATAAACGCACCTCTAGAAATCCTTTAGAAGATTTAGATATCAAGTTTTCAAACTAATTAGAAGTTTGCATCACCTTAACAAATGAGTTAGAAGTATATGGTTAAATGATTAAATTTACCATATCTCAATAGCTTAACCTTTTTGGACAATTGGTAATTTAACATGGTATCAAAGCATGAGATCCTGAGTTCGATCCTTGTCTCCTCTACTCTACCTCTCATTTAAATTCCCACGTGTTGGGCCTCACCTATTAAAAGGTAGTTTCGGCCCACACGTGAGGGGAAACGTTATAAGTATATGGTTAAATGATTAAATTTACCATATCTCAATAGTTTAAGCTTTTAAAATAATCGGTAATTTAACAAAATGATGGATGTTTGTGTACTAAAAATCTTTTGGATGTAAGGTATCTAAACCTTTAAATAGTAGCTATCTAAAATAAACACTTCTAGGAATCCTTTGGATTGTTTGTATATCAAGTGTTCATTTGGAAACAGTTTATCTAGCTTTTTGTTGAAAGTGTGCTAAAATATACTTATTCTTCAATAATATGAGAACAAATGAAGTTTTTAAAAGTTATACATGAAAACTAAAAACTAAAAACTAAGCAAATAAGTCCAAGTCAAACGGACACTAAGTTTCCAAACTATTGGATGTGAGGTATATTGGATATATAAGGTGCTATTTGGTTTGTGTTGGTGTATATTCATTTTCACCTTTCATTTTTTGTACTCAATTTTTATTCCCAACTTATTTTATGTTTCGCACAACCATTTTGGTCTACCTTTTGTTTGTTTTCAAGTTGTATTTTTCAATTAAAAATTCAACATAACACCCATACTAACAGTAAAACCAAATCCATCAGCGTCCACATCTATCACCACCACATGTTCAATCCCCCATCACAATTGATCAAAACCCAACTCCATTACCACACCACCACCACCAAATATGTACCTATAGAGGAAGAGAAAGAGAGAGAGAAACAATCACACCCATTTGCCCCCACCAAACACCATCACCACCATATTCTCTCATCGGGTCACCTAATCTTATGCAAATGGATTCAAAACCCACACTATTATCACTAGACCCAAACCCAAATCAAAACCAACCATACCATCACCACAACCATAACCACAACCACAGTCACACTCATACCCAAATCAAAACCCATACTACAGTCATCATAGCCACACCCACCACCAAACCCTAATTAGCTTAATGCAAATTAATATACATACATACATACATACATACATATATATATATATATAATCAATAACTTCGTTTAGTGTGAAGAGAGAAGAGAGCAGCTGATTTTTCCAAGGGGAGAGAGAGAGAGAGAGAGAGAGAGAGAGAGAGAGAGGTCTTACCAAGTAGAGAGAGTATTTGATGGTGCGGTTATTGGTATTGAGACAAAAGAGGGGGAATAGTGAAGATTAACTTTGTTGTTATGTTGGGCAGGGGCAGGGGCGTAGCCAGAAATTTTGCTTGGGGGGGGGGGCAAGATAAAAAATCATATTGATTTGCAATTCAAGAAAATTCAAAATATAACATGCATACATGTCTTGGCGCATTAGTTTAGAAATACAAACATTAAATCCAAAGTAAGTCTTAAAAATATATGTATCATATATATATATATATATATCATAAGATTACTACTAGAATTTTTTTATTAGTGTTATTCAAATTAGCACTCAAAATACTAACAAGCTAATCGACCAATTGAGCATCGTAAGGAAGAATTAATTAAGAGAAATTGAAGCGAGAGCACTCAGTAATGGCAATGAGTATTGAGTAGAGTCTTTTGGGTGACTATAAAGTGCAAGGGGATATTGTAATAGTTTTGTGAAATTGCAAAACTTAAGTATAATATCTAAAGTGTAATACTTTAGATTTTTCAATTAAATTCAAACACATGTTTACCATGACAAATAAAATACAAACTATATTATCATTTAAGGACAATTAAATTCAATACAGAATTCAATTGGGAAATATAATGTACTACACCTCAATTTTATGACTTTATTCTATTAGGAAAATTGAATGACTAAAAAGTGATAAAAATGAGGGGTAAAACTGTTGTAAAGGACATGGGCATGAACATCAGGACATGGGATATGGTCTTAGCCTCTTAGCAGAAAATAATTAAATAAATAAAAAGGGATCTACCAATGGCTGTGCTTTTAATGGAGAATGGAAAAAACAAAATGAATGAATTTTTATGGCTGAAAAGTGGGGATTTGAGACGAGGGAAGGGAGTTCTTATGGCTGGCATATAAGAGGGGGGGGGGCCAAGTTTTTTACCTTGCGGGGACCAGCTATTAAATCAAAGGGACTGAGAACTAGTTCTCCCTACAATAAGAGAGGATTTAAAAATTTTTGGAGGGGCCAATGCATTAGTTAGCTCTGCCCTTGGGCGGGGGGTAAGAGAGAGAGCTATTGGGAGTAATAAAGGAAAGGACGAGTGTGTGTTCCCACAAACTTTGTTTTACACACACACACACACACACACAAGTGTCATTGTATTCATTTTAGTGAAAATGAAACTGGTAAAAATATGTATTCATTTTTTGTATCCAAACTCACATTTTTGGATACTGAAAAAGAAAACTAAGAACCAAAAAAAAAAAAAAAAAACTAAACTAAACTAGTTTTTTAATGGTAAGTCTTGCATAAAACTGGAAATGAAAACAAAATACATAACTGTTTTCTTTGAACCAAACAGCTTCAAAGATATACAATTTTGGAAACCCTCTAGAAAGTTTGGATATTGAGTAACTAATTAGGAGACTATATCACCTAATCGAATTGTGGATTGTTGATATACACAATATTGGAACTTTCTTAGATGTGGGGTATTCAAACCTCTAAAATCTAAATAGAGGATATCTAAGATACGCACTTTTAGAAATCCTCTAAGGTCTAGATATTATGTTGTCGGGCGGCAAAAAAGTTTTTCCTTCTGACAAATAAGATTTGTGTTGGGTTGGGGGTCTAAACCAAAACTCAACGATGGGCTCGAGGCACGGCCCAAAGGCTATCAATGAAGTACCAAAGAACTCACTTTATTTTATGCCTTGGGCTTTGGTTGAGACTGACAGGAATGACCCATAAACAATTCCTACAGCAAACACGTCAACATGATTAAAAAACATATTATAAAATCTTTTGGATGTAAGGTATCTAAACCTTTAAATAGTAGCTATCTAAAATAAACACTTCTAGGAATCCTTTGGATTGTTTGTATATCAAGTGTTCGTTTGTAAACAGTTTATCTAGCTTTATGTTGAAAGTGTGCTAAAGTATACTTATTCTTCAATAATATGAGAACAAATGAAGTTTTAAAAAGTTGTATATGAAAACTAGAAACTAAAAACTAAGCAAATAAGTCCAAGTCAAACGGACACTAAGTTTCCAAACTATTGGATGTGAGGTATCCAAACCTCAAAATATCGGATATATAAGGTGCTATTTGGTTTGTATTGGTGTATATTCATTTTCACTTTTCATTTTTTGTACTCAATTTTTATTCCCAACTCATTTTATGTTTCGCACAACCTTTTTGGTCTACCTTTTGTTTGTTTTCATGTTGTATTTTTCAATTAAAAATTCAACATAACACCCACACTAACGGTAAAACCAATTCCATCAGTGTCCACGTCTATCACCATCACATGTTCAATTCCCCATCACAATTGATCAAAACCCAACTCCATTACCACACCACCATCAAACATGTACCTACAGAGGAAGAGAAAAAGAGAGAGAAACAATCACACCCATTTGCCCCCACCAAACACCATCACCACCATATCCTCTCATCGGTATACCTAATCATATGCAAATGGATTCAAAACCCACACTATTATCACTAGACCCAAACCTAAATAAAAACCAACCATAACTTTCTTTGCTCATGTGACCGGGAATGTGTAATCTAAATAAACAATAAAAATTTTATTTATTATTTCATCAAAGTCACATAATAATAAATTACTAAATTTTAAAGCAAATTAAGTAATAATTCCGAGACTTTCCTATAATAATTATTATCTATAGATTTTATACTTTCTATACTACTATTTATAAAAAGTTTCCCTTGTTTGGATTATTCAATTTTGATGCCCCAAATACCCCCAATCTATTCTCTTACACGTTTTTCAACTAACAAGATAAATATGTAAATACAAAAAAGAAAAAAGAAAAAAGAAGCCAGTTGAATTCCTCTTTCCATGTTTTACTCTTAAAAAAGTGCTTATAGTTTTAACATGCCAATAATGTTTCCCACTTTTTCAATTATCAAATTCTTTTTTTTTTCCTCTTTCACAACTGATTATATTTAAATTTCACTTCCCATGTTTTACTCCTAAAAAAATGCTTTTAATTTATTTTGTTTTTTCATGTGAGCCTTTTACTGCAACAAAAATAAATAAAGACTATTAGATTTAAAAAAAAAAAAAACTATTTATAGTTATCCTCAGTATATTGATGAAGATTTTCTCTATAAGGAAAGACTTGTCATCACGTTTAGGATTTCTCAAAAAAAGGATTCTTATAGGGAAAGACTTCGACTCCAAGAAAAGTCAACATTCGACTACTAAAAAACTAGATACCTTCAAATCAAGGTACGCATAATTGACATCTTTAGCACTATGGAGTTTAAAAGATTCTAACTTGATTTTCAGAGGGTATTTGGCCAGCACTACACTGGTGCTCTCTTATAGGTATTTCCTCTTTCTCGTGTTGTGCAGTTGCTTTTGAACATGCGAGTAGTGTGCACTGGTGGTTTTTTCGGTATCATCATCAATAAAAAATAGTAGAGAGATTAGGGTACCTCTTTTAAATTCTATTTTGAATGGTGGACTTTTTTTTTGCACTTCGTCCTGCTTTTTCTAATTTGTTGCTTTGATCATAGTCCTCTCTAGCTCTTAAGTAGCAAGGTTGGGTTTTTTTTTTTTTTTTTTTAATTAATTAGCATTAAAGATGGGACGTGAGGATAAGGTGGCAGCCCTAAGATAGAATTGTAATTGCAAGATTCTAAGTGCTAAAACTGGTTGATGATAATGGGGAGTTTAATCTTTAAATTTGTATGTGGGAAATCATGGA
>NW_027069971.1:280115-424936 GCF_002906115.3 Quercus suber
GCCTTGGGCAAACAAAAAGACATTCTGAAAGCGGGGGAAACCTACGAATTAAATGAGGGTTGGATATCAAAATCTCCTTTTTTCCGAGATGGCAAAAAACGAGATTTTGAGGGGCTATTCTGTGGCCTGTTAACTAAAAAAGGTATAGTAGTCCTTAGAATTGGGCTCAGGGCCCAAAGGCCCGATCCGAGAACGCGCGGTTGTCCGAGGACAGCCTAAAGAAGTTTTTTCACGTCAAATAGGTGATATGAAAGGAATAAACAGGTATATATACAGTGTATGGCATACGTCCGAGGACGCCAAATTCGAGGTAAAGGTAACCTTCGCACTGACTGAAAGATTCCGCCAGGTTGTAGCTGAACTGGAAGTGGATATAGCTTAATGAGGCGTCGGAGAAGGTAGAAAATATCTTCTAAAGTCTATCACCTCCTCATTAAATGCTGTCCACCTAACACTCTGGCCGCATTAATGTGAGGTGATACCTGAATAGTAACTAAGCAGCTTTATGACCACTAAGCTGAAAGTTCCGGTAAGGACTGGATGGGACAGAAAGGAGCCCCCAGGATAAGAACTACATGTGTACGAAGGAAACAAGGAAGGAAACGAAGTATATAATGTAGAAACGAAGAAGACAGGAGGACTTCTGAAAAAAAAGAAAGAGAAAGAGAGAGAAAGAAAGAGAGACCAATTGAAAGATAGCCGAGAGAGTTTTCTCAAAGAACAAATCAATAGTATCCCTTATTCCTAGAAGAGTAACCTTTACTGAAAACAGTACCAGTTCTTGGACCCATACTCTATAAATTAGAAAGTATTGACATTTAAAAAATAGAAAAGTCTTTAAACATGCACAAAAGAGCTATTATGTACATTGTAGCTCATTTATGTTATTGGACATAAGCATTAGTTCGAGGAGCATTCAAATTGGGTAATGTTTCTAAAACTAATTTTCTAATGATATAAACAATTTGACAATGACATTAGAAGACACTAGCCTTTTTGCACGTTCTTGTAGACTCTTCTTTTATTTTTACTTTTCTCTAAGGGACAATTTTTCATTTATCATAATTTAGGACCGATTCATTTTTCAATCATGAAAATATCTAGAGATGTGATTAGAATCATTAGATTTATGTATTTCCAAATGTGTTTATATTATGTGCTACATGTCATCACATTCCTAGGGATTTTTGTGACTGAAAAATACATCAACCTTGAAATGTTTTTTCCTTTTAAAAAAAACAAAAGAGTTTATGAGCACGTGCAACACATGTGCAAAGACACTAGAGGTGTGATGAAAATTATGACATTAAACCAAAAAAACCTAGGGGTGTAATGAAAAAAAATTTCACCTACAAATGCATAATACTTATCACATCCTTAGATTTTTTTTTTGTAATAGAAAAATGTAGTAATCCCAAATTATAATGAATGCTCTAAATTAATCATTTTCCAAAAAATAGAAGAGTAGCACATACGTGCTTAGATGCTAGTACTATTTAAGGGGCTTTTCTTATTTGGAATTCTCAATTTAGATGTCCAAAATACCATCAAATTCATTTGTTTTAAGACTTAAATCATAGGGATAGATATGTAAAATTAGTAATTAAAAAACCCCTAATTTTTAGCTAAATTAAGAAAAAAAAATAGTCATGTTAACGAGTGACCTTAGGGCATTGGTTAAAAATCCATTTTAGGAAAGTTTTGACACTACTTTTATGACAAATGAAAAAAGTTGGCAAAACATTAATTGCTTTTTTTTTTCTTTTTCTATAAAAACTTTCTTTAAATAGATTATTAATCAATACCCTAATGACATTTGTTAGCATTTTCCCCAAAAAAAAAAGTTTTTTCTTCTACCTCCACATTTTTCTGTCACGTTAGTTGTCAAGTATTAATAAAATTTATTTATTTTTTTGAAAAAATATAAAAAATAAAATTGTTTTTTTTCCACAAACTTTCCATTTTTTTTTTATCACTAATTTTTTTTTTCTACCTCTATATTTCCCTCTTATACTAATATAATTTTTTCTTAAAATAAAAAATAAAATAAAATTGTCAAGTAAAATATGTAAATTTAAAAATTAATTTTTTTAAAAAAAAAAGTATCCTTGCACACACAAACGAGGGTAGTTATTCATTTATTATTTTCCGAATAAGTAAAAAAGCTGATCTTGGCTGGGTTGCAGGCTTTGTTAGAAGTCTTGGCTACACTAATAGCTTCTTGGCAGAATTGTGGGCTTTAAGAGATGGGCTTACACTGGCCCATGACCTAAATCTTAATAGCCTCATTGTCGAGCAAGATGCTAAGAGTGTTGTCCAACTTATGAATAACAATTCTGTCAATATGCTAATGGAGCCTCTTTTAACTGACTGCTGGACCCTCCTACAAGCAATCTCCAACAAACGGATTGAACACACCTACCGCGAAGCAAATCAATGCGAAAATGCTCTAACTAGATTAAGGGGTAGGCGTAACTTCTCTTTTGTTGTTTTTGTTGAACCACTGCATGTGGTGGAATTGTTGTAAGCACGTGGTAAAGCTAACACTTTTTATAATTGACTTGTTGCTTCTAATCTTTAATATATAAGTCCCTTTTCAGACCAAAAAAAAACAAAGCTGATCTTATCTTATGATCTTCGCTAAAAAAAAATAAAAATAAAAAGGAAATTGATATCGTTTCCCCCGTCCGATTCTCAGATTGGTATCTCAACGCATCAGCTCGATGGCTGAATCTTCCGGGTTTGATCCTCAGCTTGCCCTTTCTCACAAATTCCCTGAGGTACTTGATCCCTTTTCTCGCACTCCTAACTTTTTAGCTTAATTCCTGTTTCTGCGTAATTCAACTAAGATTAGGGGTTATTTTCGGCTCGCCTAATAGAAGCAGATTATAGAACTTACAAGCTTTTGCGGCATCTGTTTTACTGTAGAAATAAGAAAGTAAACGATCTTCACATTAAGAGTCTAAGAAACTCGAGTTCCAATTGTACACAACTCGAGTTTCTTAAACTCGATTTCCACTTTTTAAAAGCAAAAACAGTCTAACTTACTAAAATGTTTGATCCATGTGCGTTTTTGCAAAATTTTTTCTAAAATTCTATTATTTGGCAAATTTTGCCCTAGATTAAGGGGTAGGTGTAACTTCTCTTTTGTTGTTTTTGTTGAACCACTGCATGTGGTGGAATTGTTGTTTGCTCGTGATAAAGCTAACACCTTTTATAATTGACTTGTTGCTTCTAATCTTTAATATATAAGTTCCCTTTTCAGATCAAAAAAAAAAAACAAAGCTGATCTTATCTTATGATCTTCGCTAAATAAAAATAAAATAAAAAGGAAATTGATATCGTTTCCCCCGTCCGATTCTCAGATTGGTATCTCAACGCATCAGCTCGATGGCTGAATCTTCCGGGTTTGATCCTCAGCTTGCCCTTTCTCACAAATTCCCTGAGGTACTTGATCCCTTTTCTCGCACTCCTAACTTTTTAGCTTAATTCCTGTTTCTGCGTAATTCAACTAAGATTAGGGGTTATTTTCGGCTCGCCTAATAGAAGCAGATTATAGAACTTACAAGCTTTTGCGGCATCTGTTTTACTGTAGAAATAAGAAAGTAAACGATCTTCACATTAACGCTCCGTTTTTTTAAGCGGAAAACATTTTTCCTGCGTTTGCTGATATTTGGTACAGTGGAAATCGCAAGTCAAAGGAAAAGACGAGCAATAGAGAGCGGAAAACGTTTTCCGCCTACAAATTTTATTGTTTGGTGGCAAATGTTATCTAGCTTGTTTTCAAAGTCGCAACAAACAAAGGAAATGAGTCATTTTACTATGTTCCTTAGTTGGAGTAATAGTTTCATTAAATTCAACCATGTGGTTGCATTGACTAATGAACAACATGGTTCAATTTAAGTGTCCGATCATTGGAAAAGATTACATTGTTTTTGTTGTATTGGTTAAATTCAATTAAGGAACTTAAGTTACTGTATCTAAAAAATTGTATCTAAGTTTACCATTTAAAATATTCTCTACCCGCCAACGAGGGCTTGGTTGAGTGGGTAAGGATCGGACGCTTCGTGCAACACACCTAAGTTCGAGTCCCGCTGCCCGCAGACTTTCGTTCGTAGGTAAATTTAGTGATGAGGTGTACTCACAAAATGTGAGGTGACTCCTACACAGAGTGTACAGAACGGGTACCGACTACAGACTCCCCGACCGAGGCCACTGGCTCCCTGTCCGGGGGTGTAATATGACCATAAAGACCCCTATTTTTGCTTCTCAAAAAAAAAAAAAAAAAAAACTTTTCAGCAACTTTTTCATTAAAAATGGGTCCCACGATACTATTCACACATTTAAAAATTATTTTGCTACAGTGTTTTCAGTTTTCAGTTTTCAGCTGCATCCAAACGGGCCCTAAGTCTCAATTTCTAACATTAGGCATGACAAATAATTTACAGATTACATTTATATTATCTTTTGTATATCAATTTAACTTTTGTTGATTTTTTATTTTTTACTTTTATTTTTGTTTGTTTGTTTGTGGAAGTTTGTTTATTTTTATATTACTTAACATTGGGTAGCACTCTTATGAACCAAAGGTCACTAGTTCAAATCTCACTTTCTCCCTCACCTTGGGACCAAAAACTTACTTATAAAAAAAAGAAAAAAGAAAAAAAAATTTGGACTATGTGTCTGTTTGGCAAAAATTATTTTTTCCAACTTATTTTACTATTTAACTTATTTTTACTATAATTCATAAGTCTCACTATATTTTTTAGTACTATTAATGGGTCTCACTACAATTTTTTGGTATTATTCATAGGTCTCAATGTACTATTTCAATCAACTTTTATTTTTATATATACTTTAGTAAAATGTTTTCAATTTCAGCAAATGAATCCCAAACGAACCTGGCCTACTTAACATTTTAGGAATTAATTTTGTTTTGAAGCTTTGTTTTGGAGTTTATTTATTTAATATTTATTTTATTTTGTTGCACATGTGGGGGGCGGACTGCAGACAACGTACACCTATACCGAAAGGTGAAGTTTTAACTGTTACAGAGTGTTTGAAATGTTTTACTTGCTTCAAATTGTAGATTGTGGGACTGATGATGTATATACACTTAATAGCATATGATATTAAAAGTTTATCTCTTTGAAAGCAGAGATTCAGTGCTCTATGCATTGGGTGTTGGAGTTCACGTTACCTTTCCAACTTTCCTAGTAGTAAGAGACTTCTACTCCTAGTACAATTCTATATATAAAATTAATGGATCACACTTAGTAAACTTGATGGACTAGACAAAGCCGCCTGTAGAATTTTTTTATGTGTCAAGTTTCTTTCTTGGATAACCAACTTGAGACATACATCCATGACATGCAGTCCACTGAAGAGTTTTCAGTAGTTTGAAGGAATTCGATAGCTTGTTGAAAAGATGGTAGAAATGAAAAAGAATGTTTTATATCCATTAGTTTACTCATTAGTGACTTTGGCATTGATCTTACCAGTTGCAACAGCTACTGTTGAAAGAGTTTTTTCAGTAATGAACATAATTAAAGATCGATTACGCAATTGAATAAGAGATCAGTGGATGATTTATTGCTTAGTCATATATTGAGAAAGATATATTCAAGACTATTGAGTGTGAAGAAATCATGCAGCGGTTTTTAAAATATGAAAAATCGTGGAGGGCAATTGAGTAAAATAAGCTCGATGTGAAAAAATAAATTAAAGTTTACATTTTATGTTAGATTCTGTATGACAATTACATTATTATACAGTTGTTTACTTATTTTGTTATTAATATTGATTAATTTTTTTAGATTAATTTGTTATTTCCAATCTTGTCTTTTAATCTTGCCCCCATGACTTAAATTCCTGACTCCGCCACTGCTACTAGGAGTCAACATCTAGGGTGGACCTGGAGTCAGCACCATACCAAAGAAGACCAAACGACCATTTTTTCATTCATCAAAATATCAACTATCTCCTCAAGGAGTACAATAAGTTGCTTATAAAGTATTACTAAACCCTAATTCTAATTGGCTAGGAAACCCTAATTGCCTTATTACAAAAATAACATTGCTTTCTAAATTAAAATACTAATAGTCCAATAAACTACTAGGACCTAAAACATAAAAATATAATTGACTCGTACACATAAATAATATTAAATAATAATTTTCTTGCATATCTCGCATCATTTTTCTCTAGTTGGAGAAAACTCGACCTCGAGTTTAAAGCATTGAAGAATTAGGATGCTGACAAATAACACTTGCTTCAAGTCTGAAATCACCTTAGGGAGCATAGGAAAAAGAAAAACCTTGAATTCCACCACATCAAACTCATTTGGAATAACAAAATCAATGTGTGGAATTAATATAATATTTTCTTGAACCTTATGAACCATAGGAAGCACTATGGTTTTAACCTCTTCGACTTCACCAAGATGTAGATCTTCAACGACTATTGAGGGTTGATCAAAAGCACATTCAACAACTTCAATTTTCACATCATGTGCACCCTTTAATATAATACTCTTTTTAGGCACCATCTTTTTACCTTGCTGCTCTTCAATAGATTCATTTCTTTGCACGCATGTTAAAGCAACACTTGTCGAGGCATGTATGTCTGTGTCAACATTAAGCTTTTGTGTTGCTGAAGGATTCTCCACGACCAAAATATTATCATCAATGTTGTCTTCTATTGGGGCAGCAATAAGTTCATTGTGATCTAGTGTCCTTGGTTTCCCAATTGAATCAGATTGAATCTTCTTGTGCTTCATCTGAGCAATCATGTCTTGAACATCTTTCATGAGTTTTACAGATAATTCCTTTAATTCCTTGATAGATTGTTCAAAAGTACACTGAAGACATGAAATGGGATGAAGATGAGAATTCATCGTATTTGCCTTAACTTGAAAAGTACCACACTGAGTTTGGGGTAGATACTTAGCTCGATAGTATGGTAACAAATACTCATCACAAAACTTTTCTTTCATATCTTCTCACATACTAATGGCAAGTTCATAGTTTAGATAGCGAAAATATTCAAGCTTCTCCCAAAACATTTGTGCTCTACCTCTTAACTTCAACTTTGCATACTTAACCTTTTTGTTATCTGCCCAATTTACTTACTTAAAGAATTGCTCCATCTTATTCATCCAGTTGACAAAATCTCGTGGATAAGTATTACAACCATCAAAATGAGGTGCTTCTAATATTACCATGATTCTCTAAAATAGTGCCTCAACAAATAGTTGCTGTGAATTTTCCTAGACAAATCGTTGGAATGGGCTTTTAAAACTGTTCTCCAAAATAGTTGCTAGCTTCAAGGGGATGGATCTTACTTGGACAAGTAGACCTGTGGGTGAACAATTTAAAGCCCAATACATACAATGGGCTGTCACAGTAACAATTTTTTTTTTTGGGCAAAATAAGAAACTACACGCTGCGATGGACTTATTACAGACTTTAAAAGACACTCAAACGACATACACTCAATGGAACTCAACCCACGGACTAAAAAGGACTACAGAAACTAAAAGAGACCGGCAATGGGCTTGCGGTGCTAGGGACCGGCGACTGTGGCGGCGTGACAACAGGGAAGGCAGCGGCGGCACGATACATGGAGGAGTGGTGATGATGGTGTCGGCGGCGGCGGCTGGTGGGTCGGCGGCAGCTAAGTGCTAATCTGTGGGTTTTGGCGGCTGGTGGGTCAATATCAGCGGTGGTTGGTCGAGGTTGCCGATGGGTCTCGATGTGGGTCTCTTCTTTCTTTGTGGTTACAAGGGATTTGGAGACTTGATTGTGGGTTCTGGACTAGAGGTTTCTGGTTGGCTAAGGACTACAGAAACTAAAAGAGACCGGCAATGGGCTTGCGGTGCTAGGGACCGGCGACTGTGGCGGCGTGACAACAGGGAAGGCAGCGGCGGCACGATACATGGAGGAGTGGTGATGATGGTGTCGGCGGCGGCGGCTGGTGGGTCGGCGGCAGCTAAGTGCTAATCTGTGGGTTTTGGCGGCTGGTGGGTCAATATCAGCGGTGGTTGGTCGAGGTTGCCGATGGGTCTCGATGTGGGTCTCTTCTTTCTTTGTGGTTACAAGGGATTTGGAGACTTGATTGTGGGTTCTGGACTAGAGGTTTCTGGTTGGCTTCAAAATCTGGGATTTTTTTTTTTTTTTTTGGGGGTGATATTTTCTTGCTCTTCCTGCGGTGATGCTTCAACAGATCGGTGTTTTCTCCTGTACCAAATATGACGCAGGACAGTAAAAACAAAAACTAAACAATAGAAAAATAAAAAGATATAACCTAGAGTTAACACTTAGGTTTTGCTTGGAGTCAGCACTAAGCGAAAAAATCACTAAGATTTAGCATTTAGGGTGGACTTGGAGTTAGCACAAGACCAAAGAAAACTAAACGGCTATTTTTTCATTCATCAAAATATCAACTATGAGTACAATAGGTTTCTTATAAAGGATTACTAAACCTTAGTTCTAATTAGCTAAGAAATCCTAATTGATTTATTATAAAAATAACTTTACTTCTCAAATTAAAATACTGAAAGCTTGATAACCTACTAGGACCAAAAGCTAAAACATAAAAATACAATTGACTTGTACACATAAATAATATTAAATAATAATTTTCTTACATCTCCCGCGTCAATTTTATTATTATTATTTTGTTTTGTTTGACATTAGAAAAGGGTGATATTCATGTCTTTATCGTAAATGGATTTGGTTTCTAAGTAATGGAATTTTATGTTTGTGCATACTTCTTATATATGTATATACTTTTTATAGGTCTTGCCAACATTTGCTGCCCTACTTTCACTTGCATCATTGCCAAATGGTTTCAATTTGCCAGGGTTAGAGTGAGTACCAATCAGATCAGAGAAAGGCTAAGGGTTTCTTTACATATTTATATGTAAATTTTATTTTGAATGATTTAGTATTCTATCCCATCTCCAAAATCTTACTCTAGGTGTGAATTTATACTGCTTTTCTACATGGGCAACAATACATAGAATTATATCGGCCATTTCCTTCAAGTGGTTGTGTAAGACTTCTGACTAGAACCTATTAATGATACTTCATGATTTGCCCAAATGCATAATACTTTCAGCTTCCTTGTCCTCAGTTTCATGTGAATGAGTCTAGAATTTCTTTAATGTTGGTCTTGCCACCATTTTGGAACATCTGGTCTAAATAGGGTAAGGGTCTTGTCTCTCCCTCCCCCCTCTCTCGTTCCTTTCCCCAAGGAGTACACAACATAATATAATACAATAATTGATGGAAATCAAACCTTTCTTTCCTATTAAGCTTACATAGCATACTAAGTTGATATTTAAAAAAAATAAGCAAACTAAGTTGGTAGCCTCTCTTCTTAATCTTTTTCTTCTTCTTTATTTTTAAAGCAATTGCTCTGCTATAAATTATAAAATCATCTTGGGTTTCTTTTTCTTGTCATTTCTGTGCCACTTATTATCTTAAAAATTATATTAAATTTAATGTTATATATTGTTGATGCAGTTACATAATAAGGTCAGTCTTGCAGGATTGCATGATAAAGGTTTGTATTATTACCAGAAACATTACTATTTAACAACTTGGTGTGGCACACACACACTCGCACACAAGGAACCCCAACTTGAGGTAAAATTTGTACAACTCAGTCATTTGTAAAACTAAGTAGTTGATTATCTAAAAAATGCTCCCATTGTGTTCATGAGCAATATAAAACCGTCTAGTAAGGGTCAAAACTTCATCTTTCTTTGATAGATTAATTTTTCTCTTGAAATTCACATCTTTGATGGGTAAACTTAATCTCTGGTATTTTTTTTTTTTGTGGTTTCTTGATTTTTGTTGAAGACAATATCAGTGGTATCATAAGCAGTGATCTAAGCTTTTTTTCATGTTTAATTCTGTTTTCAGGAAAGGCAGCTATTATTGAGTTTGAAACAAAGAGCTATGAGAAAGAGTCTGGTGAATTATTGTGCATGAACCGGTAAGGACTCTTTTAAACATTTAATTAACACTCCTTGTAAATGACACAGTTGGTATATCATTTTGCAGAACAACTGTCTTTCTGCGAGGTGCTGGTGGCTTTTCAAAATCATCTCAGCCATATTCCTACTCGAACTATCAAACTGACAAGGCCTCAGCTGTGAAAATTCCAAAAACTCATCCTTTTGCAGTGTTTGAGGATTCTACCCAACCATCTCAGGCATGTAGCATTAATTTCATAGTTGCTGGAACTGAAATTCCAAAATGGCTAATTATATTTATTTTAAACCATTGTTGTGTTTTAGTTTATATGCTATAATTATGTAACTTCATACCTATAACTAAACAGATGATGGAAATCCATATTTTTGGAACCATGGAACATGGAAAGAACGAGAGATATTTAAATATTAATGACATGTTCTTCTGCAGGCGTTGTTGTATAGGCTATCTGGTGACTATAATCCTTTGCATTCAGATCCTATGGTTGCCAAAATTGCAGGGTTGGTACTTCCTTTAATTCTATAACTAAACTATCATCTAGCTTTTGCTTTCAATTTGAAACTGGTTGATGTGGTTGTGACTTTTGTCTGTGATTGAACTTTGAACAACTGTGATTTAAGATCCTAAACCATATTTAGATGATATTTTGGAGTACAATCATCTACTTAGATAATCTGTATGAAAAGATACTGACTAAATTTATCTCAAGTCATATTTATTGGCCAAAATATGTAGCTGGATCTCAATATTCAATGATATAATCAAGCATTATGTCAACTCTTAAAACTCTTAAAAAGCACTATGTTCATCTTTGGTTGTTCAACTCCCAACATTTTTGCTCTTCCTGTGCAATAAGAATGTGAATGGAGGAATTTTGTGTTCACATAGCTTCTGAATCAAATATAATTGATTGCTCAATATGAGCCGGATTCTGTTGTACATATCAGGGTTTTTCTTAGGATTTATGAAATGATTTCTATCAAGGTTCACCATATATTGAGCATTTGGATGCATTCAATGACCTGGACTTGATTTTGCTGTCATGGGATATCCAGATGCAACCTAAAGTTTTATGTTTATCTAACTTTGTTCTAACACATTGTCAAAGATTCTCTCGGCCAATTTTGCATGGGTTGTGCGCGCTTGGATTTGCAGTTAGGGCAATCATTAAATGTATCTGCAAAGGAGACCCAAACTTGATTAAAAGCATAACAGGACGATTCCTTTTACACGTGTACCCGGGTGAAACTTTGGTCACTGAAATGTGGCTTGATGACTTAAGGTAGAGACCTTTTTTGTGGCATTCTTTAGATGAAGTTTCTTCTAATATTTCTTTTCATTTTGTGGTTAACCACAGCACATATTCGATTCAAAATTTTATGAGTGTCCTTTCTAAATGCTTGGGGAAATGAGATTTTTGTTGGAATCTGCAGGGTTGTATATCAGGCAAAGGTGAAAGAACGAAACCAGACAGTGTTATCTGGCTATGTGGATATCCATCGTTTGGCTTCATCACCGTGAATTAACAAGGTTCATCATAAATATATCTTGTTGGAAGCAATTGAATTAAATAGGAGGCCTTAAAAGCTCAATGTTGTTCTTTATAATAATTGACAAGGGAGAACCTTTGATGATATAGGGGCACTCATTTCTTATAATTTTTCTTCTCTTTTGTGTTGGTGACAAATTAAATTCTAATTTCATAAGTTGCCACAATAAGATGTCTCATTATTTGATCTGTTTATGACATATATGATTCTTACTCAAATTTAGTTGTATTGGAAATGATCGAAACAAAAGTCTAGCAAAAGACAATTATATTGTCTAATAACTCAAACAACAGGTTCAAATTTTTAATTATTTTAATTTTAAAATCTGTTGTTTCTTGTTCTAATGACATATAATATAATTGAAGTCAATTTCTTAAATATATGTGGACCATAAGATACTTTCTTACAAAATATTTTAAAATGCACCCAAAGGGAGAACCTTTGATGATATAGGGGCACTCATTTCTTATAATTTTTCTTCTCTTTTGTGTTGGTGACAAATTAAATTCTAATTTCATAAGTTGCCACAATAAGATGTCTCATTATTTGATCTGTTTATGACATATATGATTCTTACTCAAATTTAGTTGTATTGGAAATGATCGAAACAAAAGTCTAGCAAAAGACAATTATATTGTCTAATAACTCAAACAACAGGTTCAAATTTTTAATTATTTTAATTTTAAAATCTGTTGTTTCTTGTTCTAATGACATATAATATAATTGAAGTCAATTTCTTAAATATATGTGGACCATAAGATACTTTCTTACAAAATATTTTAAAATGCACCCCTACGCTTAAGTAATGTTTTTAGGGCACTACCTAACAAAATGTTTCTTAAGAGGGGGAAAAATGTTTTATTAATGATTCGTGGAATTGTAATATATATAGGATAGTTGTGTATGGTTTTTTGTTTTTTTGTTTTTTCTTGCTTAAAATAAGTAAATATTTAGTTTTTTTTGGGTTATACATTTAACATAAAAATTACCAAAAATTTTACGTGTATATATATATATTTTATAGAAACTATGCAAATTAGTTGTTTCCAAACTATATCTTAAAGAAGAAAATATATTATAAAATTTTAATGTTTATTAAAGAAATATCAATTCATTTTATCATTGTATATATATATATACATATATATGTTTTCAATATATAAATTATAGCTTGAATTACTTAAAAAATTGAAAAGTAAATTGGCATACAGTCAATTCTGACATGGGTATTAAGGGAGGGATCCATTGGCTATGCCTTAGGCTCTGACACACTCTTTGTAGACAAACCTTACAGAGGAACCCTTAGGGTTTTGGGGTAATTGCAAGAAAGTATGTGTTCTAGCCATGGGCCTAGCAAAAAGTTTCCTTTCATCCGGCTTATAAAGTAGTTAAACTAACTAAAGATAACGAAAGGAACAACCCCCCACCTCCCAAAAAAAAAAAAAAATTCTTTACATTTATATGTTGAAAACTTAATTATGGTTGAGAAAATGAAGTTGTAAGGACTCAATTTGGATTGACCCTGCGTATGAATGAGTTTTCAGCCCAACAAGCCCAAACAATAAATTTATAGAGAGTGGGTTAAAGGTTTAGGCGCTGGCTGTCGTTCATCAAGCATGAACTCTCCTTAATATAAAGAAAAAACACTTAGAGTTTCTTTACAACTGGAGGGACGCTCCTCGGCCATAGGCCGAGGAGACCTTTTTCTTCTCCTTTCTTCCCCCCCCCCCTTTTTACTTTACTTGCTTTTCTTATATAGTCTTCATCTTCCTATCTCTTTATTCCATCTGTTGATCATCCATTTGCCTCTCTTCTGGCCGTCCGTCCCATCAGAGGCCTTATCAGTACTCAAGTGGTTCACTCTGATCAACGTTGCCCTGCTAAGGGGTTATATCCCCATTAATGCGGCCAGGGGGGTTAGGTGAGCGCATTAAATGCGAGGGTGACAGCTTACTTTGGACCTGGTCTTTCCCAAAAATCACCCTTGTCAGGCCGAGGATGAGGAGGTCTTCGGCGTGGATTGGGAAAAGAGGCTTTCTCCAATTTAGCCTTGAATAGTCAGTATTCCTCGGCGTGGGCGTGGGCGTTGGGCCTGCTACACGATGGGCCGAGGCTATCAGGCCCACGAGCCCCACAAAAGTTATCTCAATAAATATAATAATAAAAATTTCATGAGAACCACAAGTGTGAGACTATACCATAATGTGAAAGAGTGTTTCATAAGATAATTTTTCTAGGATATTTAGAATTATTGGTTTTATTAGCTATTCATAAAAGCTGACTAATTCCACTTATTTCAATTACATAAGTTATTTACTACTACCTTCGAACGAAATTGTTAGTCCTCTATTCTATTTTGAAATGTTCTAAAATAAAGTCCTATTTCTAAAAGTAATAAATAAATTTCTTTATTTTACCCTTGACTTTTTTTTTTTTTTGACAAGTATCCTTTACTTTATAGTAATACCATTTATTTAAACTTTATATTATAGACTTTTTTTTTTTAATAAAAAGTTTAAACTATAGATGATAGGTTTATTTGTATTTTTTTTAAGGGATAATGCATTAAGAGCATCCACAGCAGTGGAGTTAAAAATTTAGCTATTTGGCACTTGCAAAAGTCATTTTATTTATTTTACCTCTTCACACCCAACATCAATAGATCTATATTTTTAGCTATTTGATTAAAATAATACAAATAACTCATTAGAATAATAATAAAAACATCCATAACAAACTTCAGTAACCAACCATAACCACTTCCACCATTAGCCATAACCACACCCACAACCACCACCACCACCACTACCACCAGCAGTCCACCGCAGAAGAAAAAAAAAAAAAAAACCTAAATCTCCAATCTTTTTCCTCAACCTAAACCAAACAAAATCATCAATCACAAACAAAATAAAAAATCACCAATCATAGAGCTAGGCTTCAGTGAGGAGGATGGTGTCGGTGGAAGGGGTAGGTCGACGAGCTCCATGAGTTTCTCAATTGGAAGGGGGGTGGGTTAGTGATAGGGCTGTAAATGAACCAAGTCATTCATAAACAACTCGGGTTTGGCTCGATAAAAAGCTCATTCATGTTTGTTTGTTTATAAACAAACCAAGCTTAAACTTTAGTTTTAGGCTTGTTTGATAAACGAGTCAAGCCAAAGTAAAAAATATTGTTCATGAACAAGCTTGTAAACACCAAGGCTCGATACAAAAGTAACAAAACAAGTTGAGTCTGAGCTTATTTATGAGTCTAGTAATAAAATTGATATGAGCTTGACAAGTAAAATCGTATCTTTCTAAAACTTTAATTAATTATAAGTTGAGACCACTCATCCAAACCAAATAGGCTAGATAATAAACTTGATATAGGCTTGATAATATACTTATGTTGGATCTCAAGCTCAAAAGAATGATATCAAGCTTGAGTATGGGCTTGATATTGAGCTCGAGCTTGGCTTGACTAATGAATCAAGCCAAGCCGAGCTCAAGCTTCTATACTTTATAATGAGCTCAAGCTTGAACATTATTTGTAGGCTCGTATCAAGCTCAAGCCAAGCTTGAACATTCTATTTTTGCTGTTGAGCCAAGCTTGAACATTCACTACTTGACAAAAGCTCGGCTCGTTTACAACCTTAGTCAGTGAGCTTTGAGGTTTTCTTCCCAAACCTTTTTCTCCGAGCACTTTCCCTTTTGGGTTTCATCAGAAACCTCATTTTCTCACTCTTTAACTTTCTGGGTCTCTTTGATTTCATCAAAATCGACACAATTTGGCTGGATGACTTGACCCGTACGCCCGAACACAAACCTGTATCCGCTTTGCTGATCCAAGAATTCTTGCCGGTGATGAAGGTCCAGGACATCGTATGAGTTTGATTGAAAGGAGGAGATCAGGTGGTTGAGAGAGAGAAGGAGAGAAAGAAAGAAAAGAGAAGAAAGAAAAGCACATTTCCATGGAGCTTGTTTGGACCTTTGGATGGTAAGAGAAGAGAGAGAAGTTTAATAAAATATTATTATTATTTTAGTTATGACACCACTACTGCAACATACATTTTAAGTATTAGTGGTGCTAAATATAACATTATAGTTATTTAGCACCACTATTGTGGATGCTTTTAGTGGTGCTAAAAATAACAATATAGTTAGTTAGCACCACTATTGTGGATGCTCTTAGAGCATTCTCATCAAGAATGCTATAAAATCGGTTCTTATATTGGTGACGACCATTGAGTAAACTAGTACTTCCTTTAATTCTATAACTGAACTATTATCTAGCTTTTGCTTTCAATTTGAAACTGGTTGTGAACTTTGTCTGTGATTGAACTTTGAACAACTATGATTTAGATCCTAAACCGCATTTAAATGATATATTGGAGTACAATCATAAACCTCGATAATCTATATGAAAAGATACAGACTAAATATTTGTCAAGTTAAATGTATTGGCCAAAATATGTAGCTAGATCTCAATATTCAATGATATAATCAAGCACTAGGTGAACTGGTTGTCCGGATCTATATATGTGAGCACATTATTGAAAGATTAATGTATATTACACAGGCAAAAATGGGCTTTTGCCCCTTTCACACAAAAAATCCAGCATTTTATCTTCTTTTTCAAACTAATTAGGGAAATGCCGCAATATTTTGAAACTTGATTTTCTAAAAATTGAGATTCAATTTTAAACTCGATTTTTGGACAATTGAGTTATAGCAAACTGAAAAATTAAATTTTTTTTTTTTTGGGAACTCGAGTTCCATGAACTCGAGTACCATGTGAAGTACTCGAGTCCATGGAACTTGAGTTCCTTGAAAAAATCAAGTGGAACTCGAGTACTTCACGTGGTACTTGAGTTCATGGAATTGGAGTTCCTAAAAAAAAAAAAAAAATTTCCTAAGTCCACATTCGCTATAACTCGATGTTTCATAAATTGAGTTTTACAATTGGAACTCGATTTTTAGAAAATCGAGTTTCAAAACAGGGGTATTTTTCTAATTAGTTTGAGAAATAGAGCAAAATGCTAGATTTTTTTGTGTAAAAGGGGCATTTGCCCATTTTTGCCTTGTTACACACATCCATACACATAGCCTTGAAAATTGTGTGTTCAAAACATGATTTCACTTATAATTTTAAAAAGGTGAAATCATGTCTTGAAAACACGATTTCATAATTTAATTGAAAATTATGTTTTGAACATATGATTTCAACTACTGTGGCATATGCACATTGGTGTGTAATTAAAAACGCTCTTATTGAAAGCACTATGTTTATCTTTGGTTGTTCTAACTCCAACTTTTCTCTTCCTATTCAATAAGAGTGCGCTGGGAGTAATTGTGTTCACATAGCTTAAATCAAACATAGTTGATTGTTCAATATGAACCAGATTTTGTTCTACATATGAGGATTTTTCATAGGATTTATAAGTATGATTTCTATCAAAGTTCACCATGTTTTAAGCATTTGGATGCATTCAATGACAAAGACTTGTTTTTGTTGTCATGGGATATTAACGAGGACGGTCCCTTTGCGGCCTTCCAGTTCGGTTTCTCATTGTTCTTCCTTGACTTCGATTTGACCCCCACAAATTTGATGTGAGGTTTGACGTGAATTTTTAGTTGAAACTTGAAAGTTTAAGGGTGTGTTTGGATACCGTTTATTTTACTGAAATTGAAAAATTATTCCTGAAAGTACTGTAGATAAAAATAAAAGTTAGTTGAAATAGTACAATAAGGCCCATAAATAGTGCAAAAAAGTGCAGTGGGGCCTATGAATAGTTACAAAAATAAGCTGAATAGTGAAATAATTTTATTTTTTAATCCTAACCCAAACACACATTAAATGCTAAATGTAGGGACTCAATTTTGGATTTGACCCTGAGTATGAATGGGTTTTCAGCCCAACAAACCCAAACAATAAATTTGTAGAGAGTGGGTTAAAGGTTTAGACGCTGGCCGTCGTTCACCAAGTATGAACTCTTTTTTATAAAAGAAAATACTTAGAGTTTATTTACAACTGGGGGGATGCTCCTCGGCCTGTGGCCGAGGAGCCCATTTTCTTCTCCTTCTTCCCCCCCCTTTCTTTTACTTTACTTGCTTTTCTTATATAGTATTCATCTTCCTATCTCCTTCTTCCATCTGTTGATCATCCATTCGCCTCTCTTCTGGCCGTCCGTCCCATCAGAGACTTTATCAGTACTCAAGTGGTTCACTCTGATCAACGTTGCCCTGCTAAGGGGTTATATCCCCATTAATGCGGCCAGAGGGGTTAGGTGAATGCATTAAGTATGAGGGTGACAGCTTACTCTGGGCCTGGTCTTTCCCAAAAATCATCCTTGTCATACCGAGGACGAGGAGGTCCTCGGCATGGATCCGGAAAAGAGGCTTTCCCCAATTTAGCCCTGAATGGTCAGTCTTCCTCGGCGTGGGCCTTGGGCCTGCTACACGATGGGCCGAGGCTATCAGGCCTACGGGCCCCACAATAGCCCCTCAAAACCCTGTTGCATGTTCCCTCGGACGGGGAGGAGGGTTTTGATACCTGCGGGCCCTCTAGACGAGTCGCCCCACTTCGGTTCGTGTTAATGCTGGCGACTTTTCGACTGCCCGACGCGCGTTTTTGGCGTTTCAAGATTTAATGTGTGCCAACATTAAATTTTGGCGGCACCACGTTTCCTACTTTCAACGGTATGATGGTAATTGTTCAGTGGGGATCTCCTGCTTTTATGGGCAAGCGATTACATTTGGGGAACCTAAGGGGGAGTATAAGTACCTGTTTGAACCGCCTGGTTTCCTCATTTTCGCGCTTACAATCACTGATGTGTATGACTTGAATCTGGTTCAACTTGCACACTACCTGAAGAGCGTCGTCATACTTCTGTAAGTCTTTTTCTTCCAGTGACCCCAAATTTTTCTTGGTTCTATTCCTTCTTTTCTTCTTCTGGAATTTTTAGTCGTCCTTGGGGGATGGGTAAGTTTAAGAAGTTGGTTGAGTCTGACGAGATGATGAACAAATTCATTATAGACTATGGGATACCCAATAATGTGAGTCTGAAGTACTGTGAAGAAGGAGAGTGGTACATTAGGAGGAGAGAGGGTGAAGTCGTGATCCCGATAGTCGCTTTCGTGGAAGGAGGGATGAGAATCCCTATGAGGCCAGTGACTCTCAATTACCTTAGGCATTTCCGCCTGGCTCCTACTTAGTGTGACGTGAATGTATTTAGGATATTAGGGTGTGTAGATACCCTGAATGAGAAAATGGGGCTGAGACTGACCCACCACGATGTGAACTGGTGCTACAACCTTCATCACCTGAGAAGTAAGACGTACTATATGAAGACAAGGGACGATAGGGTTCGTCTCATCCAGTGTCTTCCTGATTCCAATAAGGGGTTGACCCAAGATTTCCTCATAGTATCGGGGGAGTGGCACAACGGTTTTCATTGCCCAACAGTAGAGGGGAGCCAGGTAGGGTATCCGAAGTAAGAGACAATCTAGGTTTCAGTATTTTCAAGTTTTATAACTGTATATCCGATTTGGTTGATTTAACCATAGGAGTTTCACTTTTCTTTTTGCAGATCCGCACGCCTTTGCACGTCATTTCCACTTAGTTAACAAAGCGGATTTGGAAACCGTTCTTAGATCGGACCTTTTCCTGAACGAAACTGATAACCAATTCAGAGTTGCTCATCAAATCCTCGGATGCGACCCAGCTCAGAAATCATTCCCAGTCCCGAAGCACGTAATTAGAGCTCGTGACCCTTTGCTTACGCAGATTACCGTGGTGGAGGACGGTTTTGCATTTTTCGAGGGGTCTTATATACCTGAAGGCATTCCGCTAGCAGGTCCCTCCTCGTCCCAACAAGTAACGGTGGCCGAGGAAGAACTATCTAAGAAGGCAAGGGAGGTGGTTGAACTGAGTTCTTCTGAGGACGAATATAGTGTGTTCAACCTAGCTGATCAGTCCGAGGATCCCTCTGGTGATCTAGGAGACCCTCATTTGTCCGAAGCCGATCTCCGATCCCTAAGAGTTGGTACTCAGGCTGAGATGGGTTTAAAAAGACAGCCCCAAACCAATCTTCTTGACCTGCTCGAAGGCGGTTCCAAGAAGGGTGTACCGGAAGAGTCGCAGCCCCAGCCCCCAGCACCTCCGCCCCAGATTTTAACTGTGCAAACCAGGTCATCCTCTGTCCCCACAGTATCAGACCCTCAGACTGAGTCTCATGACCCAAAAAGGAAGAGACTTTCCAAGGGTAAGGAGCCAATGGATGGGAGCAAATCCCATTCCCCGCCTGAGGAGGGTAGATTTCGCAGGCCTCCGAAGCAACTGNGACTCAAACCTATAGGGAAAACTAGATACTTACAGAACGAGGACCATGCAATACCTTGGTTCTGTCTAGTACCCAGGTATAATGGTGTGAATAGTTTTACCATAGGCTTGGGTCCGAGGACCATGCAATACCTTGGTTCTGTCTACCACTTCTATTTTTCTGTAAGTATCTAGTTTCCCCATAGGTTTAAGTCCGAGGACCATGCAATACCTTGGTTCTGTCTAGTACCCAGGTATAATGGTGTGAATATATTTACTATACGCTTGGGTCCGAGGACCATGCAATACCTTGGTTCTGTCTACCACTTCTATTTTTCTGTAAATAGAGGTTTGTCCTCGGACCGCTTTACTGGAGATGATTCCTCCTTGGGTCGGATTATGATCTTTACACGTGGCGTTGATCTCGCCTCTAGCTCGAGGCCCCATGTTTTTCATTTATGAAGCGTCATTTGTCTGTTCGTGTTCCGCGCTTGACGCTTCAGTGCGCGAAACGCACCTTCATTAATGTCCTCGTGAATTAACACGAGTCAAACGGTCTACGGCCTCCTTGGAAATTGGTAGCTTCATTATTAGCCCAGCTGATAATTCTCTTTTCGAATTCTGCATGAATTAATTCTCACCAACCCCCATCCTCTATATAAGGTGGGGAGATGGTTTCTCCACAATCCATGAACCTCCCAAGACAAACAGAAAAAACACATCCTTTCAGCTCCCGAAGCCCTTTTAACAACCCCGCCAGAATTGTGACTGGAGTTGGCAAATATGAGGTGGCTTTGGGCGGGTGTGAGGACATCCGTGCCAAGAGTTGTTATGGCCGCAGCCCCTACTGGGCTTCCGGTGCGGCAGAATCTAGGTGTAACCCCGATGGCGCCATACAAGGTGGCCCGAAGGGATGTTGTTGAAGTACCTAACGTCTCTCCTCGGAGTGCACCCCCGACGAAGAAGGCGTGCGAATTCATATCATGGGCGGTGCTCGAGTGTTGCCGTCTCCAACGGCCAACACTCGTGAGGATTGGAGAGAATCAAGGGAACATCATGGGGGAAGGTGTCCCGGAGCCCCTGCATCTGCTCCTCTCTTTGTTCCAGCTCCGACGCTCCTAGAAAGGAGTTGTTGGTGGCCTGGAAACAAGATGGCCCTCCCCCTTCCCTGCTTTTTGTGTCAAGCTCTCCCATTCTCTTTATGCCAATAAAAGCACGGCTTGACACTTTCCTCTGGCTAGTTTTTTAGGGCGGGTCCACCTGGGCCTCTGATTATAGAACTAGCTGGTAGGATTAGCTTGTAAATTTGTTTGTGAAACACGCCTGCCTGAGCCTCTGATTGTAATTTGTACTGTTTCTATTTATGAAATAATATCAAAATTTCTCTTTTCGCTGTCAAATCTTCTATTTTTTTTTTTTTTTTACTTCGCCAACCTACTGTAAAACGACCACTTAGAACAATCGCCTGGTGCGCCGGCCAGCACCCTAATCCTCCCCACAGACGGCGCCAATTGTAGGGACTCAATTTTGGATTTGACCCTGAGTATGAATGAGTTTTCAGCCCAACAAGCCCAAACAATAAATTTGTAGAGAGTGGGTTAAAGGTTTAGACGCTGGCCGTCGTTCACCAAGCATGAACTCTTTTTTATAAAAGAAAATACTTAGAGTTTATTTACAACTGGGAGGATGCTCTTCGGCCTGTGGCCTCCTGTGGCCGAGGAGCCCATTTTCTTCTCCTTCTTCCCCCCCTTTCTTTTACTTTACTTGCTTTTCTTATATAGTATTCATCTTCCTATCTCCTTCTTCCATCTGTTGATCATCCATTCGCCTCTCTTCTGGCCGTCCGTCCCATCAGAGGCCTTATCAGTACTCAAGTGGTTCACTCTGATCAACGTTGCCCTGCTAAGGGGTTATATCCCCATTAATGCGGCCAGAGGGGTTAGGTGAATGCATTAAGTGTGAGGGTGACAGCTTACTCTGGGCTTGGTCTTTCCCAAAAATCATCCTTGTAATGCTGAGGACGAGGAGGTCCTCGGCGTGGATCCGGAAAAGAGGTTTTCCCCAATTTAGCCCTGAATGGTCAGTCTTCCTCGGCGTGGGCCTTGGGCCTGCTACACGATGGGCCGAGGCTATCAGGCCCACGGGCCCCACACTGAATTTTATATATGTCCCATGCTAAAAAAGTTCAAATAAGAAAGAAAAAAAAAAGCAAGTACACTACTAGACATATGGATGAGAAAACAACTTACAACACTAGAAATAGTGGTGCTAAATAGCTAAATAGCTATTTTTAGCACCACTAAATATCAAAATGTACCCCGCAATAGTGGAGCAAAAACTATATTTTTTTGCTCCAGCTATGCACTGTAGCTGAAAAGTATTTTTTTTTTAAAATTTTTAATTTTGCATTCACAGAGCTTTTGTCTCTCTCCTCACTACCTCTTCATGTCTCTCCCATTGTCCACCATGCGTTCACACTATTTTTGGTTGTGGTTGTGTTTTGGTGGTTGAATGAAATATTATTTTATTGTAGTATGTATATTATTTTATTGTATTAAAAGCTAAAATAAAACCACTGTTGTTGGATGTGAGAAGGTAAAATAGATAAGGTGACTTTTTATGGTGCTAAAAAACTAAAAATTTAGCTCCACTGCTGTGGATGCTCTTATGCAGACATGGTATTTTTATTTTTTGATAGATAGGACATGGTTGTTTTGGAGAGAGGGAGGTTATAAATGTTGCCTCCTTAACACTGTACTTGTGGCAAATAGCCCAACACAAGTATTACATGCAGTATGATAAGTATATTAACATTTTAAAATAACATATTTGGTTGTAAGTAAAATTTTTCATTAAAAAGTAAAAAAAAGTTCATAAAAACTACTTTAGAGCATTCCCATCAAGGTTTAAAATTTTTTAGCATTTACCATATGAAAAACCAACTTTATAGCATTTGATTGACACATCACTTTATAATACACACAACATGAAAACTTCTATTTGTTTACTACTTTATTTAAATATTCTTTATTTATTATTTATTATTTTGTCTTTCTATCTCTCCCACTATCAAAACCCAATAGATCTAGAACCTTCTCCCTCTCTCTGATCTTCTGCTCTCAAACTCGTGCTCCATGGCCAGAGCTTTTCAAGCTAATCACCTCCAACCACAGCACTCAACAACCTTATTCTTTGCTCTATCTTTGAATTCAAACCCGATCCGAGCCTATTTAGACTTCGATCCCTTCGATCCAAATGAGGCAAAGCCTCCCCATTACACCATTGAACCAAGCCAATGCCAACGCCAACCCCAACCACCGCACACGATCTCAGCAGTGGATTTGCAATGAGATTTTGAGGGTTTTTTAGTGGATTGTTGCTTGGTTTTTGGTGGTGTGTACAAAGGGAGTTTTAGGATTGATTTTCTGTGTTTTGGAAGCTGTTTCCTATGTTTTTTTTTTTGGGTATTTTTTGGGTATTTTCAGTGAGGTTTTGGGTATTTTTCTGTGCTGATTTTCTGGTTTTTTGGTTGGGTTTTTGTGTAATTGCAGTGGGGTTCTTTCTAGTATTTTTTGGGTATTTTCTGGATTGCAGTGGTGAAAGAATTGGCTGAGATGGTGAGAGGGAGACGAAGAAGCTTGGGTGAGATGGTGTGACAGAGGAGAAGTGAGAGAGGAGAGAGGAGAAGTGAGAGAGGAGAGAGAAGAGACTTGGGAAGGAGACAAGCACGAAAGAGAGAGAGAGAGAGAAGAAGTAATTAATAAAAAATGATAGCATGTTGTTACAGTGCGCTCTCAAAATGAGAGTTCACTGTAGCAAGATGAAATTTTTTTTAGCATTTGGCATCTTTGATGGACTAGGCTTTTGGGGTTATAAATGCTAAAAATAGCATTTTAGCATTTATAACACCCTTGATGAGATGCTCTTAATTAACTATAAACGTATCTAAAATTACATTAGTTTAGTCCAATACCAATTTTTAGCACCAAACGCTTACCTATTGCATCAAAAGTTATAGTTGAAAGTAAGGGTGACAATTTAGCGCTAACGGGTTGACTAAGACTTAACCCAACTTGATCTCCGACTTTAGCCAAGATGTTGGACTTGACCTCTTACTATTAAGTGATGGATGGAAAACCAGTAATACCAGTAAATCAAATTCCAAATATTAGGGAGTTAAATGTTTTCTATTTTTATCTTTTTTGGAAAAGGAAAAAAAAAGAAAAGGCCCGAGGGAGAGTTTTAACGGTAAAGAACAAGGTAAACGAATCCAACGACCAAGATGACGAGAACTTGCACCTAATAATAAAGCGACTCGTGTCCCATAAAAATACCCAACACTTTCCCTATATACTCACTCCTCTTTGAACCAAAAAAAAAAAAAAACTCAAAAGTCGAAACTCCCCGAGAGAGACAGTGCCGCCATTGCCCCCCGATAGAGCCGTTGTAAAATGGCGAACGCGAACGTGAACACGAACAATACCGAAGCTGTGCACGTTAGCATCGATTCCGAGGCGGCGCATGTTATCTCCGCCGTCGAGGAATGCCACGACGACGACGATGTGGGGGCTCTACACGACGTCGTTCAAGCATTGCCTTCTCACGCCGTGAAGGACTTGTTGTCCGCCGGGGTTCGTGTTCTTTCGTCTAATCTAGGGTTTCTAAATTATGCACAAACTTTATCGAAATTTAGTTGTAGTTCTCAATATCGAATTCGTGTAGTAATTTGGCAAAGGAATATTGAAAATGTCGCTTAATCATCTTTCTTTCAATTTCATGTTGTTTACCATCAAATCTCACTACCTTTTTCGGTTTTTTATTTATTTATTTATTTATTTTTATACAGTGATACATTATTCTCTTTTTCATGATGTATTTTAGGGCCTAATGTCATTTACACATTATAATGGTAGTTCCTGCTTTGAAGCTATATTAGATAAGTTTGGTTGTATTGCTTTGAAGAGTGGAAAAAAATGTATTTATGAAGTATATGGAACCTTAACTGGTTAATTTAGTGAGTTACAGGGATTCACATGTATGATTGTGAACCCGCAGTAATAAATGTTAATTGTCTAGATAATAATTGCTTCAATAGAAACTTAATTAATGTGAAATTGGTCATGGCTGGTGTTCGTGTCTGATTTTCACATTGAGAATGGATTTTAGTATATTCCTGAAAGAAAGGTCTTGGTTTATGAAATCCGCATTATGATATTCAAAAGTAGGTTTACCATTGATAGATATTTGTTAATTGCTCCGCATAGACAGAGATTATGTGCTATTTTTAGATTTAAAAAAAAAAAAAATTATGATTCTTGGTTTTTTATGATTTTCTTTTTTGTTTGTAGGTATGCACCCGATGTATCCTTTGGCTATTTGGGATCCGGGGAAATATTTATTCAATTTCTGCAATCTCACCATCAATATTGAATTTAGTTATTGGAGAACAAAGACATGATGAGGACATCAGTTCCAATTCTAAGGAATCAGAATTTGAGGAAGTACTCTGCGCCCTTTGTTTAGGTATTTTGCAGTTCACCTATTGCGATGACAAGGAAATTCCAGTGAAAAAAGGAAGTGCTAATGATGGCTGTTGCAATTTCTGAGCTGGTGAAGCGAGAGGGCTATCAGATTGATAGCTTTTCTCTTGAAGTGTCCGTACCTCCAATTATCCCTGAAAATGAACACTCAGTTAGGTAAGAATTGTTGACTTGCTGATGATTTAGAGTCTCTGATTCAAACCCTGGAGCATGTGTCAGTAATGGTACTTGTCCTGTTCAAATTCAAAGCTGGGGTTGCTTAACTTTTGGTTAATAATTTTTCTTCAAAAAAAAAAAAAAAAAAAAAAAAAAAAGAAAAAAAAAAAAGGAAGGAAAAAGCCCCATTGCTTATTATGTTTGTCAGAAAACTTTGAAAAGTCTTTAGGCTTGCAAATATTCTGATTTTAATGGGGTTCTTATCACTGTGATTTGTGCACCTAGTGATTCTCTGTTTTGGTTCATTTTTTAACTTTCTTTTTACTCATTAATACGACTATATACGATTTGGTGACAATGGTTTTGATTTCCAAATTTTTTAGGTTGTACGTGAAAAGAAAGTATGGGACTGAACATTGGTTCCAAGGAGGGCCATTTCTCAAAGTATATCTGTAGAGGATGCCTTAAAATTCTCTTTAGCAAAACCTCTTGAAACATTGTTGGTGAGTAATGATTTGCTTCTTATACTGAACTTTCCTATGATTGAAAAGAGTTAAGCATGTATTGAATTTTATGCATGCAATTATTTTATATGAAATTAAAAGTTTCACAGGATTGTAAATCAGGTATAAGCAATTTCCACATCTGTTTGACATTTTCTCACAAAGCTTCGAAAATGGTTTGGAATGTAGCAGTGAGCAAACAGGGTTGCAAGAGAATAAAAACAGGCATGTGAATATTTATCAACCCCATTTAGTCTTGTTTTTTCATTATGAATGCTATAAATGAAACCCTCTAATTCTGTATTGGTCAATGTTAGCTGCTCTGTTTTCAAGTTTAAAAGCCATAATCTGTACCTGATGCATGTCCTTGCAGTTCTAATTTGTGTTATTATTTTAGTCAGAATCTAAGCTTGAAGATCATGATGTGTTTCTAAATATTCCTGAAGAGAATTTATTGAGGCAAATTTGCTTTGTTAAGGTATATGATTATAAAAGTTCTTTCAGAATTAAATTTTTAGGTTTATCATTTGGAGATTATCTGATTGTACAGATTTTGTGTAACTGTAATTTGGAGAGCTTTATGATTTCTATTCCTTTTTTTTTTTTTTTTTTTTCCTGGATTGATAATCAGTAATTACACATACACTTCCACTGGGTTTTGATTCTTGAACCCACTATCTCACTGGACAAAGGGAACAATACTTTCTATGTCCTTTTTAAATTGAGATATTTGCAGTTATTGGACCTTAGGGTGCGATGGTGGGGCCAAGTGCCTAATGGTTACAATTTTTTGTGCCTAGAGCCTTATAGCTTAATTGGCAACTCTTGGTGTTTCTAGCGGAGACATCCAGATTTCAAATCCCCCCATCCCCAACTATTGAATTATATAAAAAAAAAAAAGGGTACAAATTTTGGTTGATATCATCCCCCTACAAATATTCAATATGTTTCTTGAGGAGATAGGTCTACATAAAGCATATATGGTGTTGTTGGTAGGAGAGGCATCCATTTAATGACTAAAAGGAGCAAATTCTAGGGCTCTTTGTTGTTTTATGTCTGCTTAATAAGTAATTACTTATCTGGACATTGAAATTGTGGGTCTAAGATTCAAAGCCTGTTTGTTGTATGAACTGAGTATCCCATTTTAAATGTACACGGTATCAGACAGAGCAATCTGCTCAGATGAGTTCAATTATCTCTATCCTTATCCCTGACTCGTACAGCTAAAAGCCTGGTGAATGATATGAGGGCAGTGGAGTTCCAAGTTGTTTGGTAATTATTGTAATATTTATGGAAAATTCTTTTTTTTTTGCCATTGTATGTTTGTTGTTGAAGACTTGAAGCTATATGATTGAATTATATATTTATGGTTAGTATTAGCCTATCAAAAAAAAATATTTATGGTTAGTATTCCCTTTGTCCACTCCCTGTGTACCAGGGAAACTATTCTTGCTGTACCTCTCTCTTTTTATTTACCAATAAAAATATGGTTAGGATTTTCTTGAACATAAAATCTTTTTGATCAATATCATATTACTTATTCATAAAAAAAAACAAATGGTTAGGATATTCTTTATCCATAAGCTGCTATAATCCTCTTGCTAATATATTCCAGATTAAGTTCCATAATATGACTAATTGTACAATATTAGAAACTTGTATTAACATACAAATGTGTTCCTTTTTATTATAAATTTATTTACATTTATTCCTCAAAGTTGGATTCTGAAATTGACTTTGCTGATTGATACGGGCACAGGAAACAGTGTCGACTCTCTTGATGACTCAGTAGCTGGGGACATGAAATGCTCTGATTTAGCTGACGCAACTGTTGAAAGGTTTTTTTGATGGTTTGCAAGATAATGAATCTTCCGAGTGCTTCAAATTCCCTTTAGAGAAGGTAATTCTTTTGCTCCTTTGGCCTAGAGCTTCTATTAGGATGGGGTTTGGTATGGTTTCTAGCAACTTCAATATGTAAATGATCAGAACACTTTCAGCAATGTCAAGTTTGCAACTCAGTTGTTGACCTCTCTTGCATCCTTGACTTGAAATAGGATATTCCCTCTCTTAGTCCAAGGGGTAGCACAATCAGTGGGGGGGATCACGCTTCATGAAGCGGAGGTGACTAGTTTAAATCTTCCCCTTCACTCTCCCTTTGGGGCCTAAATAAATTCTGTACTGACTCTGGCCGATGGGATAGAGGTGATTTGGAATTAATGGTGACAAGACAAGCATTTTTTTACTCTAGGAAATGGAGAAGTGCTGGGTAATCTTAGTTATACTTTTTGTACAAGTTGATATAAAAGTGTTGCTTTTTTAATATCAAGCATCAACTGGATCCTAAGTCACTGCACTTCATGTTGTGTTGATTGATTCATGTCTGGTCAAATATTAGACTGATTTTGGTTTGGTTGTTAGATTTAATATGGTCCTGATATTATTTGCCTTTTTAACCTTTCTAGGTCAATGACGTATGCCACTTGGTGCTTCTTTGCCAAAGGATACCCATCTACTTTGGTGGGAGATATCTGAAGGTTAACTATTGTCAATAAAGAACTTTATTTCCTTTTTGGATAATATTAGCCCTTAAATGTTTAAGAATTTAGTGTATTTGGTGTCTAGTTTATCAATTTCAATCTCTTGGCTACATGTAAATACTTCGTGTGTGTTTGGATACAGCTTATAAGCTAGCCTTTTGCTTTTTAGCTTTTATGTACAGCTTTTTAAAACCTTACTTTTTCTTAATTTTTCTCAGTTTTTCAAAGTTCAAGTATAATTTAGCACACTTTCAGCAAAACGTTTTCAACAAAAAGCTAAATAAGTTGTTTCCTATTGAATGCATCACAATCAATCTTTCTTTATTTTGTTTGATTTCAAATATTTTAGTTTTAACAAGGAAATAGTTTGCTTCATTGCTGCTTCTTGTAAGAGCATAAGAAGCATAGATGAGATTAAATTGGAGGAAAGGGAGAGCAGGGAAAGTTGATGTACTAGACGTTAGTGAAGTTACATGTCAACCGATTAACCTGCCCTGGAGTGAATATGATTAAGTATGCAACCCAACAAAATGTTGGAATTGAGACCCTTTCTCTTAGCATGGGGTTTCATGTGGCATATGTGTTCTTTCATCCAACTCTTCAGTCTAGGTCAAAACAAAAGCAAAATAAATGTGGAAAGAGTGCATATGACATGTTTACTTAAAGAATGAGGTGGTCCCTTTAGAGACATTAAATAAAACTTTAAACAATGAGGTGAACACCCTACATTAGATCATGCAGTCACACTTCTTAATTGGAGGCAGCCACCTTGATAAACCCCCCCCTCTCTAGAAAAAAAAAACTCACACACGCACTAATAGATTTGATTTCCATTTAGAGTATTAGAATTTGATGTCTCGTGTGTGGATATGTTCTTGAATAATCCAATATGATCTATTATTAGACATCAAACAAAGTTTTGCAAGAATTTTGTTCTGTTAAATCTGGCAAATACATCTTGATACATATTTTACATTATTGGAGAATCTACGTGTTACAATATGTGAATCTATATATATTTGATTTCCATTCAGCATATCAAATTCTCTAGAGCTAGCAAGCCCTCATGTGTGGAAATGATCTTGAATCATCTGTTCTGATTTATTATTAGACATCAAACAGAGTACCTGCAGAGTGTTTTTCTATTAAATATGGAAACATACATCGTGATATCAATTTTACATTATCGGAGCATCTATGTTTCTTTAGGCTACTTCGTGCTTTCCTCAATAAAATATATTGGAGCATCTATGTATTACAATGCTACTGGACACTTGAATTTGTAGTTTTAGTGGCAAAGCAACATTGACGGTTTAGTTTGAACTTGAAAAGTGAATACTGTGCAACTTGCAATCCATGCTATCAGTCTCACTCAGTTACTCTTTGTATTGTAGTACTCAAGAAATGTGAGTCAAACAGGATGGATCATTGATGATGAAAGAATGGGAGAAGCATCTGTTGAGGTACTATCTACTTTTCTGATTGTGGTGATTATTATTCTAATTGAGGTTGTTTCTATGAAGCAATGGGTAAAAAACTGACAGTGTAATGTGCTTACTCTCTAGGAGATAATAGGTAGCAACATCCAAACTCTGTGTCAAGGTGACAATTATAAGTTTCATGCTGCTGCAGGAGAGGATATCGATGTACGAAAGATCTGCTTTCCTTGCTGCAATTTTGACCTAAATGATGAAATCCTGAATTAGGGAACTTATTTTTTCAGGTTCGAATGTTGGGTTCAGGTAGGCCTTTCCTGGTTGAGGTACAAAATGCACGCCAAATACCATCTGAGGCATTTGTAAGAAAAATAGAAACATACATAAACAATTTGGAAAATAAATTGGTGAGTTCAATGCCAATTGTATTTTCACTTCTTCCTGATATTAAAAAACCATGATTATGATCAATGGTGCATAAAACATTTTGAGATGCAGGTTGGGGTAAAAAATTTGGAAGTTGTAGGCATTGAGGGGTGGACCATGATGCGTGAAGGAGAAGCAGAGAAGCAGGTTTTTGTTTATTTAATTATTTCTTTGTTTTTATATATGTGTGTGTATTACACTTGGTATACTCTTTTTTACTTATATATATATATATATATAAAGTATTACACTTTGTGTAACTTTAAGCAATATTACACCATCTAATAATTTTTTATTAGGTTAATATTTTGAAAATCCCACCATTAGATTACATGTTTTCTATGGTCTTAACACATGCCAAATTTTGTACCAATCAGATGTTATTTTCTATTTAATCCATAATCTTATCTTTTATGCATAATTTTAAAATACAAAAAATTGAAATTTAAACATTTGATAAATGACATAGTTGTTGATCATTGATCATCTTAAAATTTTGCAAACATTGTGGGCATGAGAAGAAAATGTAATCCAACTATAGATTTGTCAAAATTCACATCCAATAAAAAAATATCAAGTGATGTGACATTACTTAAAGTTAGACATGATTTTTATTGTTACTCATATATCTCATGTAGAAGCAGTATGCTGCGCTTGTGTGGATTTTGCGACCACTCGAGGATGTAGACTTGGACTCTATATCCTCACTCAAGGACATGGTGAGTTGTTTGTAAGCTTCATATTTTATTAATATTTATTTATTATCATAGTTTTCGCAACTTGCTAAAGCTTTGAATGTGATGTCTCTTATGAAGCTTTCTTTACATTAATAGAATTTTGTGCCAAGCAGTGTTTGGTAGAACTGTATAAGTTCTCATGTTGTTGGACTCAAGGAAATTACATGTGTTGTTCATTAATTCCACACTCCAAACACATTGATACACTCCATTACCATGTTCTGTCAACTAACAAAGTGCCCGTTGGTATAGCTTATTTTTTAGTTTATTTTTTTAGTTTATTGGAAATGGGGTTGTTTGAAAAAACTGTACCTAGAAAAAAGTGAAGTTTAAGAATGTTTTACTTTGAATGTATAACAATGTGGTTCAAAACCGCTCTACTGAACAGGCCCTAGGTAATGCTATGGAGTAAAGTATGGTGTAGAATGTATAGATAAATGGCCAACCGTAGGCTTCATCACTGTAGGGTAGGGAGTGTGGCTTCACCACCAAATGTAGGAACATACAATCTGAAATATTCTTTATTTTTTAAAATTCTCCATCGCAAAATGTCTGGGGTGCCATCCTCAAATAGGCTCCCAATTATAATCATCATAAATGCCACAATTTCAAGTTAGAGTCAACTAATACAAAAAAGGAAATAACTGAAAATGCTATAATCAGTAATAAAGACTGAAATCAAAATAAAATCACACGGGTGTCCCCACCAGGCTTACTCAGTGAATGTAGGCCATTAGGCTAAACCATGCAATCCTTTTGTCCTCTCTCTTCTTTCTTCACCCTCTTTCTCTATGTGTTCATAAAATCTAACACACTTTATCTATCCTTGCTGAATGAGAGAATATTCTTATCTGCCTTTTGATACTTCCATCCAGTGGCATATTTTTGTTTCTGGTCAGTTTCTTATATGCTCTATTTTGATTTTACTTATAAAAAAAAAAGGATAAGGCCTGCCTGTGCAAAGTATATTTTTTTTTATAGAAGTTACTCACAATCCGTTTCTGTTCTGTGTAGCAAATTTTGCAGGGGACCCCTATAAGGGTGCTTCACCGTCGTAGTCCATTACAACGTGAAAAAATTATACATTGGTTGGAGTCTTACCATTATGTCAGGTAGCCTTCTTTAAGCTCTACCATTATGTACATGTTCAGAATATTTAATTTTTTAAAATATCTTTTCAAATTTTAGGATGAAAATTGAGAGGATTAGTGGAAGTTCTCAATATTTTCTTTTGCATCTATGCACTCAGGTAATGTAATACAATTTCTTTTGATATGGATACTGTTATTTATTATCATTATATTTATGAATTTATCCAAATAGATGAGAAGGATAGGTTTAATCAGGGCCATGTTTACCTTAAATCTGAATCTCTGGTTAATGGTTATAGCAAGCACTTCTGAAATTTGTTGGATAATAAACGATTTTGTTGTTAGAGTTATTAATTAAACAGAAATGCTAGGGCTTCAAGGGTGTTTTTGTTTTGTGTTTTTTGTGAAGTGGGTTAAGCTTTTTGGGTGGCTTTTGAGAAGCAGTCAAAGGGTTACTTCTCAAGAATGCTACGGATTTTTACCTATCCTAAAAAGAAAGATTAAAGCTACAGCCTTTAAAAAGCTTATGCTCTCCCAAACTAGTTCATGATCTTTCTTTCTCTCTTATTTATTATTATTTTTTTTGGTTTTGGGGAGGGGGGGGGGGGGGGGGGTTGAGGGAATGCCTCTCCAATTCTTCTGATGCGTAGGAAAATCAGCTAAATGTGCGCCTCTCCACCCCAACTTTGAGTCTCACAATATCAAGCTACTTTTATTGTTTTTACTGTGAAATAGTGATTATGTTTGATTTCTATTGAAATCTATCAAGATTTAATTGTGGAGGCTTGGAGATATAGCTACTCCAACAACTAATTTGTATCCTAGTTAATATAACTCCAAGGCACAATCTCTGCATTTTGTGATTTTAAGTGAAATATTATTAGACATTTTCATGAAAATAATAATGTTGTGGAAAGTAATTCTGGATAATTTCAGGAGTCAGATACTAATGGGTTTGGGGCGGCCTATAATCCACTTCTGTACTCTTTCTGCTTTATTATAGCATACACAAAGGACTTAGCTCAGATCAGTATTGAGTATCATGAAGAGCCTGACGACTATGATATATATATATATATATTTATATATATTTTTGATGACTATGAATTACATGAATACTAATACTGTATGCTCATATATGGCAAGTGGAAAACACTAATGATGGTCTTTTGATTCAGGCTGGAACATATATTAAGGAGTTTGTCCATGGTGATCTTGGCCGTACACATCCTAGGTAAGAGAATTTATTGGATTGGAAAATTATCTGTATTGACCATCTCATCAGTTCCTATACTTGCTCTATGCCCTTTCCTTTTTGGTTCATTTTCTTTGTTTTATTGTTAAGGAATTTAGGGGTGTTCACGTGTAGGATCAGTTTAGGTTGTCTATAAAGCCATCACCCAAACCGAAATCTTGGGTAAAGGGCCTCTGCTTGTGTCATTGCTGACAGAAGGTTTGGGTGAGGTTGCCCACATGCACGCCACTTATACGTGGACGATCAGATCTTGGATTGTGCTGCCTAGGGGTGTCAATTCGGGTTAGCGTGTCGGGTTCGTGTCGTGTCGAGGTAGGAGTATTCGACTAAATGGCTCAATCCTAACTTGACCCATTTAATAATCGTGTCATGATCCTTCAACCCTAACCCGACCTGTTAATAAGGCGGGTTGACCTGACCCAACCCATTTGACACGCTTAATAAACGAGTCGTGTTGGGTTGACATGAATGTAACACAACCCATTTCAACTTGCATAATATTAAATATAACATCCATCTAGAAATAATTTTTTTACATCAAGAAAAGCAGTGCATATACTTCAAGTCTTCAACCCATATTCAAAATAATATAGTTCAAAAAAAATATAACATTCATCTAGAAAATAAGTTCTTTACACTCCAAAAAAAGTGCATACACTTTAACCCAAATTCAAAATAACAAAGTCTAACAAAAATAAAATAACATAGTTCAACAAAAATATAATATCATTGGAACTCGTCAGATGTTAAGTATCAATATTGAAAGAATTTGAGCAAGCAGTAGACTAATCCTGAATATGACCATGATTATCATCGATAAATTCTTTGTTGATGTCCAAATTCATAACATCTTCCACAAGCTCATCCAATTTCATTTGTGCAAGTTCTATGCCAAAAAAAAAAAGTATTAGTAGTTCTAGGGTCTGTAAAGTTTCAATTAATTGTTTCCTTTTTGAGATTTTTGGGCTTTGTAATTAAAAGTTACCTCACAGAAACTGCTAACCAGCCGAAGTATCCAAAATTGTTAACCCTCCAAAAATCTCAACGCATAGAAAATGAACATTAGATAATAAAATGAACCAATCGAAATTGTTAACCAGCCTACAGCTACTACCTAGTGTCTACAGCTTACACAATTTGAACTTACAGAACCTGAAAATCGCTTTATTGCATTATGAAGAAGTCTCACAAATTCCTTTAATTGTCCCAATCTCGTACTTCTTATCATATACTCCAAATCGTCCTCACTAGTCACGCTCTAGTAATCCAATAATTTGGGTCCTCACCCTCCAATCGCTAAAATGTCATTTGAGTTAGAGCTCATTATATTTTCTTCTTATTTTCTAAATAAAAAGGACTATCGGATGCTATATTGAACTTTTTCTATTGCAATTATAGAAGAAAATGTGTGTAAAAAACATTGGCGATGAATAGGAATGGCAACGGGTTGGGTTTGTGCCGGTTTTTCATACCCGAACTTGACCTGCGAGTTTGCCCCGGAAACCCAGACCCGACCCGTTTATTAAACGGATTTTTTTCTTAAACCCAAACCCAGCCCATCGGGCATCCGCAGCCCTCACCAGCCATGCCACAATTTGGGTCTAAATCGTGGCCCAATCTCCAATTTTTTTTTTTTGCCTGAAGCCTATTCTATGGCCCAATAATTTAAAAAAAAAAAAAAAATGTTTGGCTAGAATCATTATTTTTGAAATTGTGTTTGCCAGATTCTTGTGTTTGCCCAGATTCAAGCCTTGAATTTGGGCAAACATAAATTTTTTTTTTTTTAATTTTTACTAGCAGGAGTATACTTAGGTAGAGAAAATCAAAGAAATCAAAGAATGAAATACCCACGTACAAAATTTTTTGAAAAATAATAAAGATTTGAGGATCGGCAAAGAAAATCAAAGAATGAAATTGAAAAATTGAAAAATAAAAAGACCCATCAAGAAATCATGGATGAACAATGACCAAAGAGTTATGATTTTCCCTTTCAAAATCACAAAAACAAACACAAATCCTAACACAAACACAAAAATTTCAAATTTATAATTTTCCCATTCAAAATCACAAACACAAATTCAAATTTATGATTTTCCCATTCAAAATCACAAACACAAAAATTTTAGATTTATGATTTTCCCTTTCAAAATTACAAACACAAATCCTAACACAAACACAAACAACTCACATAATAGAGACAAAATGAACCAAGAAAAAAAGACGAAATGAACCCAGGAAAAAGAAAAAAAAGAAAAAGATAGAGAACAAGGAGCGAGGCGGTTGGACGTGCAAGTGATGGCCGGTGGTGAAGGGCTTCAAGCCAATTAGGTCGGCAGTGACAGATCGGTGGTTGGGGGTGAGTGAGAGGGAGTGACCGAGTGAAGAGTGGGGAGAGGAGAAAGAGAGTAGGGAGGCGACTGAGTGAACTGATTGTGTGAAATGGGTATGGGATTAGGGTTTTTTTTAAAAACTTTTATATATATGGGGGTATTTTAGAATTTTCACTTATGTACATAAACGGGTCGGGTCTAAGTTCGGGTCGAGTTTTTGCAAAAACTCGGACCTGCTTCAGGTTTTTTTTTTTTAAACCTATACCCAACCCTATAATTTATCGAGCCAGGCAAAATCTGATCCATTAGGTTTGGGCCGTGTCAAGTATCTATGGGTCGAATATAAATTGCCATCCCTAGCGATGAACTATCATATCGATGTCTTTATTTGGACAGGTCTGAGTCGTCTGACTACCCCCTTTCTCCCCTTTTTGTGTAGTATTGGATCAATCCTAGGTTGCAGAGCAGAGATTCTACAACTTGATGTTACAGATGTGAAAATGGACTGTTTTTTTTACAGAATGAGGTTATTTTGTATTCCACTATTAAGTTTCTGGATACCCTTCATTATGTGGTTTTAAAATTTTGAATGTGCTGTACTGCTGTTGCAGGAACTATGCTTTATTGTGTGTCTCCGAATCAATCCAGTGAGGCATAGCATTTTGTAACTGACCAAAAGAGAGATGTCTCCATGTTTTTGGCGAACTTGCATATTTCCCAAGTTCCAGGTACTTCAGATTAGCGCTAGCCCCAGATGGGAATGGTTTGAGTTTCAGAATATAATGAGCAGTTATCTCAGGTAATTGCACTCGGAGATTCCACACAAATCTTTTGCATGTGAAGCAAGGCATGAACGGATTATTGTCCTGTGACTGTTATACTTGCTTTCCGTTGCCCTTACTGTCCCGTGACCGTGTTCTACACACTTTCCGTTCCCTCTTAAGGAGAAGTGCCTTGACCTTATTTTGCACCTCATGCTCTCGTATTTTCTATTGTATCTCAGCTGCCACTGGTTTCTTCTTATACTGCTTTGTCCACGACAACTATTTTCTTTCAAAGAATATATTGTCTCCTTTATTGGAAGATCTATTTAATTGTAAAAAAAAATTATTCAAATAAAAATTTTATTTTAAAGTTTTTTTTTTTAGAGATAGTTTCAATTTATGACGTCTGTTCTTAATGATTGCTCTTCATTATCAGACTTAGACACTAATTGGGTTCTTAGTATAGTGGGGATTAAATCTCAGATTTCTTATTCGACGACAAAAGACTTTACCAATTGAGCTAATTGGAATGTATTGCTAATCTTATCCCATCTTGCCAATTTGGCCACTGACGACTTCATCCCTCTCAAACAACAAACAACTCCATCCCCCTTGTTGTTACAGAGATTGAGGACAAAAATCTTGTTTCTATTGTTAAGGGCTTCTCTTAGAGTATTTACATTGGGAATGGCATATGCCATATGTTGGTTCAATTTAGCATAAAAGCACAAAACTCCATCCAGACTTGTAAAAGCTGACTATTGCAAAAAAATTTGCAATTGTGTTACAGTGCGATTCTACCTGTAGCTCCATCAAATAATTTTTAATATATTTTATTCCCTTTACAGTACCATATAAATTTATAGTTTATCACTCTTTCTTTTATTTCTCTGATTCTCTCCATCTTCCATCTCTTTTCTCCCCCTTCTTCTTGTTCTACCCTCTCTACTCCTCAAACTAGAAACTACATTTTCTTAAACCCAAAACCTCGTGTGATGGTGGTAGCGGCAGAGGTAGGCGTGGCATAAAAGTTCCGTTGATATGGCGGTGGTGGTAGCGCGGGCCTAGGTTGGTGGTGCTGATCGGCGTGGTGGAATGACGAGGTGGAGATTGGCGGTGGTGGGTTTCTAGATTAGCGAGATCGGCAGTGGTGGGTTTCAGTGTTGTGGTTGTCGGCAAGATCGACAATTTCTTTGTGTTTTTTTTTCCCTCTTGGTGATTATGTGGTGGTTGTTTTTTGTGGATGTGGTTGTTGTTAGTGGTTTTTGAAGGCTTCTTTGTGTTTTTTTTTTCTCTGTGGTGGCTCTTTCTTGCGGTTGTGGTTGGTGGGTGGTTTGGTGTTTTGAGTTGTGGGTTTGCTTAAATTGGTGATAGGTTTGGTGTCTGAGTGGTGGGTTTCCAGTGGTATTTAGTTTTTTTTTTTTTTTTTTTTCTTGGTGATTCTTGTGTTTGTTGTTGTTGGTGGGTTTGCTGGTCTGAGTGGGTGGGTTTGCTCGGATGTGAGTGGTAATGGTGGCGGCTAGGTTTTTAAAAATATTTTTTTATGGTGTATTTTAGACACAGAAATGAAGAGGAAAAGAGACCGGAGAGAATGATTGAGAAAAGAGAGAAAGAGGGGAGGAAGAGAGAGAAAGAGGTGATGAAAATATATTTTGGGAAATATATTTTATTGTGTAGATATATTATTTTATATTCTTCATTCTAATTTTATCACAGACAAATTAGATTAGTTGGTGTTTGCTTGAATTGCATCTATTATTTTGTAAGTTTTATAGACTTAGAGGAGGAGGGGACCGGACTTGCAATTAGAATTCGTCTCCATCTAAACTGAACAAATATGATTACCACACAAACATTCATTTTAAACTCTCTTTTTTTCTTCTTTTCTTTTCTTTTTTCTCTTTTGGTGTTTGTGTAGGTGATTTTGTAGATTTGCCTACACCTAAGTATATCTTACATGCCCACATTGCCTATCATAAACCAAAAACCCATGCTACAAATAAATAAATGCTATGAACAAAATGTTAATGTTGTTCTAGCTGTAAGTAGAGCATTGTATAGACGTAAATACTTCATTCTATTTTATTACAAATAGATCAAATCAATTGATGTTTGTTTGTATTTTGCGCATTTATGATTTTGTAATTTTTATAGACTTGAAGCAAGAGGTTAATTGCATTTAAAATTCTTCTCCATCTAAACAGAATAGTTATGATTACTACATAATCATTCATTTTAAATTCTCTACTTTTCTGTTTTTGTGGAGGTGATTTTGTAGATGTCATTTTCGGTTGTGAATGCTTTTAGAGGGCTGAAATCTTGTTGCTATTATTGTTAGAGATCAAGGACAGAATTCTTGTTTCTATTGTTAGGGGCTTCTCTTAGAACATTCCCATCGGGATTGCCAAATGCTATATGTAAGGATGATTTAGCATTAAAGCCCAAAAACCACCCAACATTTGGACTCGCAAAATTTTATAATTGTAAAAAAATTTGCAATTGTGCTACAGTGCCATCCTAAATGTAGGATGGCACTGTAGCACAATTGTAAACCAAAATATATTATTTAAATAATTTTCTCTCTCCTATCAATTCTTTTTCTTTCAACTCCTCTCTCTTTCTCTCTCTCACAGTCACAGAGCTCATCTCCCATCTCTTTGTTGAGCCTTTCTCTCCCTGTGCCTCTCATTGCCAATGACCCTTTCTCTCCGATGGCACTACCAATAACCTTTTCTAGGCGAGATCATCGTGGTTAAGGGGTTGAGGATTGCTAATCGGATTTTGGTGAGTTTTCTTGGTGGGTTTATGGCTGAGGATTGTGGTGGATCGGCGTGGTGGGCCGTGGGTTGTGGGTTAGGGGTTTTGGATTTGGGTTGACCTAGGCGTGACCGAAGCTGGGTTTTGGATTTTGGATATGGGATCAGCGGAGATCGGGGCGTGATCGGAGCTTGGTTTGAATTGATGCTTTGATGGTTTATTTATTTATTTATTTATTTTATTTAAGTGGTTTTGGTTTTGGTTTGATGGTTTCTTTGTTGGTGGTTTCTTTCTAGGTTTGGAGTTGGAGATCGATGAATAGATCTGGGTTTCTTTGTTGGTGGTTTATTTTTGGGTTCAGAGTTGGAGATCGATGAATAGATTTGGGTTTCTTTGTTGGTAGTTTCTTTCTGGGTTCGAAGTTGGCTTCTTTCTGGGTTTGGAAGAGAGACTGAGGGAAAAGACAGAGAGATTAGAGGAAGAGAGAGAAAGAGGTTGTGAAATTAATATTTTAATGAATAGATGATGTAAATAAGAAATGAGATGTTGGGTGTATTGTAAAATGGTATGATATAGTTGATAAAGTAACTTTTTGGAATGATAAGATAGGATAAGATAGGAATTCGGGATGTGAATGCTCTTAGAGGGCTGAAATCTTGTTGCTATTGTTAGGGGCTTCTCTTAAAGTGGAGATCGAGGAACAAGATCTTATTGCTATTCTTACGATGAGAGAGAGAGAGAGAGAGAGAGAGAGAGAACAAAGTTATCAATTGATCATTAATAGTACTCAATCATGTGTGATTTAATTACATGCAACTAATCAAATCTAGCCACATAAAGCAAAATATGTTAAAGCCATTCACGTAAGATTGGTTTGATTAAAGTTTATCCAAACTTATTCGAAAATCCAAAAATTATAGAACATATATCTTGATTTTGACCAACTCATCTATTGAAAATCACTCGCAATCCTTCATGTCAAACAATTGGATCGGGCATATCGGATGTGATCACTCTTAGATATTTATAGCAAAATTATGTTTTAACCTGCCAGGCCAACAATCAAACCAGTATCCAATCCATTTTTCACAAGTCAAATGTAGAGTTGACTCATTTTCCCAAAGTTTAAATTTCCTCCGCCCATCCAACAAGTTAAAATTTTCCCTTTTCATACCCATTTTTTACTTCGAATTCCAAGAGGTGGACAGATTCGAATCCAATTTTGCAAGGTCGCAAGGTCTAAGGCGCTTGTGTCCTAGTCTTTGAGAGTCACCAAGTCATATTTGTGGTTCATTTCTTCTTTACTCATAATATTGTAAAGCACAATTTTTTTTCCCCTTAGATGACTAGAAACTCATACATCCAACCCAAGTTCCAAGTCAGTATAATGCCAAAAGAAAAGTTACCGACAATTGTTAACAACCATAATATAAAACGTAAAATGAACTTACATATGATGCCCTTAATTTTCTTTGGTGTGAATGTGATTGTTACGAAGGAGAGAGGAAATTAGAAAAAGGAGCCACCCCGACCCCCTCACTGTAAAATAAAAAAGACCCCCCCAAGAAAGAAAAAGGAAGAGAAAGAAATAAACCATAGATGTGAATTCTATGATTCAAACTACCATCAAATCTTCCATATTGAAATCCTATGAATTAAGAACCTCCATAGGGAAGGGCGTCTAGCCAGATAATTAATTTAAACTTTTTTAACCACCAGCATTTAGTCAGTCCACGATGCATCCAACATCTTAGCCATAAAACCGTACTGATCAGCAGCTTCATCAATCTGTAAGTAGAAGAGCAAATGACTGATAATTAACCACCCGGCAATAACATAAGAACCACTTTAGGGGAACAAATATAGTAAAAAGATTACCAATTTCTGTGTAGGACGTCCAGCTCCATGTCCTGCCTTACACTCAATACGACCAATAATAGGATTGGTTTGGGGGCTCTTCTCTAAGCTTGTGCATAGAACATACTGCATGGTCTGACAACACAGAAAAAAACCGTCAAACAAGGAAAAGGAACATAAAATAACACCCGTGCAGTGCACATATGCAATGACTAATAACATAGTTACAAATTCCAGTAGTTTGAGGAGAGGACAGGCAAAAGCCGCAAAACGACAGCGGCATTCAAGTAATGCCCTTTCATATGCATGCAGTTGCACTCATGACCAACAATATAACACTGCTGTAGGAAATCTAAAAAGTAATTACATAGCCAGCAAACAAATAAATAACAAAATGTAATATATCTTATACACCAACTAATGCTAGAACAATAATATGTAACATGATAATGTAGAAGCATTATAACAGTAATTAGAAGTAAAAAAAAAAAAGGAAGGGGAGGGGGAAGGGGGGGAGGAGGGGGGCTAATGATAAAGAGACTAACCGCCAATAACTTCAATGAATGCAATGGCACAACCCTATCATCATGATCAGCAGTCAATAACATTATGGGTGGGTATTGGGTTGGTTGATCCGGGTGCTGTTCCCAAGGTCTCTTGACATTATGCAGTGGAGAATACCTAAAGAAAGAAAATAAAGATCAACAGTGAGCTAACATATGAAAATTACGAACTAAATATGGGAAGCATTACCATGAAGTAAAGTAAGAGCTTCACATCAAATTTAACATAGGCAAAACTTGACTCACTTGATTATCCAATGGAATTCTTCCTCCTTCTCTGAACAACCATAATCAGAAGTCCACGCGTGGCCTAGAAAGCAACTCTAGATCAATACATGATTCAAAAATGCTACCTAGTGGATACAAAGGATTTAGCCTAACCTATGGTAAACTTGTGGAATCGTAGCATGTCCATAACACCAACATGAGCCAACGCACAACCAAAAAGATCAGGTCTCTGCCAAAGAACAGAAAGTTAAGTTAATCTATGCACTCAAAATAACTATGACGAGAAATAGAACCAAGAATACAATAAAGCAAATGCACCATCTAAGACATCAATACCTGATTCACACAAGCCCCAACAAGAAGCCCACCATTGCTTCCACCTTCAATACACAACTTTCTGGGCTGGGTATAACCAGCAGATACAAGGTATTCGCCAACAGAAATGAAGTCATCAAAGCAATTCTGCTTCTTTGCAAGTGAGCCTGCTTTATGCCATTCCTCTCCATACTCCCCACCGCCACGGATGTTTGCTATGCAAAAAACAGCACCTAGATGCCTTGTGAGTACAAGGCGACCAACGCTGAATGATGGAGTAAGACTAATGTTAAATCCACCATATCCATATAACAAACAAGGGTGTGATCCATAAACCAGCAGATACAAGGTATTCGCCAACAGAAATGAAGTCATCAAAGCAATTCTGCTTCTTTGCAAGTGAGCCTGCTTTATGCCATTCCTCTCCATACTCCCCACCGCCACGGATGTTTGCTATGCAAAAAACAGCACCTAGATGCCTTGTGAGTACAAGGCGACCAACGCTGAATGATGGAGTAAGACTAATGTTAAATCCACCATATCCATATAACAAACAAGGGTGTGATCCATCCAAAAGAATATTCTTTCTGGCCACAATGAACACTGGTATCTTGGTACCATCCTTACTAGGCACAAAAACCTGGAAATTAAAAAACCAATCAAGACAAACACACATTTGAGGGCTCACACACCCCAGAGGTATAGAGAGGCACAACGAAAAGTTGCCCCTAATCATCCAAATGAATGCAGCTAGGCAAGAAGGAAGAAGAGACAAATTACAGTGACTAGAGTGTCAACAAGGTAAAAAGTATTACCTGATCAACATTGAACTCCGAGCGATCAAACCCAGGAACAACAGTTTCACGAAATATCTTCAAACTGGGCACCTCAGTTTCTAAATTGCACTGATAAATGATAACAGGGGAAAGAAAGCTAGTAAAACCAAAAAAGACCACACTATCTTTACGCCTTGCAGAAATCCCACTAACTGACCCAATGTCAATGGGTAATTGATGTAGCAAGGAACCTGATTTCAAGTCCCTTACCTGAAGAACATACTTAACATCACTCAGGTAACTCACAATCATTTGGCTACCATTAACAGCAAAAGCTGATTCAAGTACATCCTTTTCTGCTTCTTGGATAACATCAGTCCAAACGGTTGGGTCCTTCAGATCCACTCGAACTAACTTATATTTTGGAGCATCTTTATTTGTCAAGAAAGTAAACAAGGTGTCATCATTTGCAATTTCATGGTATTGTGCATCAAAGTCATCAACAAGCTTAATAAATGGGAGCAAGTCATTTTTCCCCTTCAAACCTACAAGCCCATTAGGAAGGGTAGACAAGTCGCAGTAATAAAATTTGTTCACAGGGTCACAACCCTCGCCGATGTACAGAAGAACATACTGCAAAATAACAGAACAGAGAAGTCAGTTCAGGGAGGAATAAGGCATTTGCATTTCTTATCTAAACCAAATTAATTAGGTCATGCATGCAAATAATGATGGTGCTTCATAAAACTCGAGGGATTTTAAAGCCCTTTTTTTTTTTTTTTTTAATCTCGTTTCAGTTCAATTATAGGTCATCTCACTAAACCTCTATAGAGGATCTTATATTATCACTTCAACATCTCTCTATAACGTAAACAAAGGCAGTTTGATGCAAGATGTTGGATTGCCATAATTTACCTTTCACTGTACAACTTTGCGCTAAATCTAACACAAATCAAGACAATAAATCCTCTTTCATTAGTAAAAAAATTTAATTGTCGTGCAAGTCTGAAATTAAATCTTTCTTCCCATGTATAAAAACCCATTAATCTAAACTGGAATTTTTCTGAAGCCGGTGAGTGGAATTCAGGGATTTCTGGGGAAAAGCTCAAAGGCAAGCTCCATTTCTAAGGCTAAACAAAAAATCCCATAGAAATAGAACAACTCCAACTCTTACTTTTGCCACAGGGAGACAGAAACTCATAAAAATAAATAATAAATTGAAGAGTGTAGGTCCAACTGGAGTGCTAACAATGATATCAATACAATAAAGCAGGCCCTACACTAACACAGCCGAGAAAAGCCAAGAACTGAGATAAGTTACCTTCCCATCATCTGTAACACTGGCTCCAAACGTGTATTTAGGGTTTTCAGGATCTCTCCAACATAAAATATCTTCCGACTGATCCGTTCCCAAGAAATGATAGTATAGCTCATGATTAAGGTTAGAATTGGTCTCTGTTCCAGCATCTACATTTTCTCCCTCTCTACATCATAACACTACTACCATTATAGATTCAATATAAACAATCTATGAAATCTTAAAAATGATGTAATAAATCCAATTTCTCCTGCCCAAACATACACAATGGTTTTTAGCAGTTCCAACATCCAATTTAACTTCGCATAAAATTATGTCCAGATTTTTGGCAAACTTTTTCTTTCTAAAAATTGGTAAATGCAAATTTTAAAACCCACAATCATCAAAGGGGCACCCTGTCAGGATTCCAATTTTGACATTTCGCGTAAAATGTAAGAGCATGATGATGACTTACTTGGGAGCAGGATATCGGCTGTAGAAAAACCCTTTGCTATCATGAGTCCAAACAATGGAAGAAAACTTAACCTGAGATTACAATATATAAAATCCCTTCTATTAGCCTTGTCTCAGATTTTATCAAAAAGTAAATTGTTTTACCAATTTGGATGAATAAAACATGTACTAAGATTAAGATACCCACCCATGATATAGTATCAGCTTCAACTTTCTTATCCTCAACACGCATTACTTTGATTGTCACCCAATCGCTACCGCTAGCACTAAGCGCATAACCCAAGTATTTAGCATCTTCACTAACCGAATACGTATTCAAAGCTATAGTTCCGTCTTCACTAAGCGCATTTGGGTCCAGCAAAACCTCAGGTTCTCCATCCAAACTATCCTGATTTGTTATTATTTCAAAAACTTATCCTGATTTGTTATTATTTGAAAAACAGAAATATATTTGAGAATATAGTATAGTATAATATTTATAGCTCTGCTAGATCCAATTCTGGCTTCACGAACCTGTACATAGAGGACGCTTTGGGCTTGGAGGCCAGTGTTGTGGAAGTAAAAGTACTTGTCTCCTCGCCTAAAAGGCGCATCGTAACGTGGATGATCAAAGAGCTTCGTAATCTTCTCGCGAAGCTTCTCTCTCGTCTCGCATTTCTCAAGCACCGATTCTGTCAATTTCACTTGCTTTTGTACAAACTCTTTCACTTCCTCTGCATCAGGATCTTCAAGCCTAAACATTAAATTAAAAAAAAAAAAAATCAACATTTCCAATCAAAATTCCTTGATTATTCCCAAATTTAACGATTCTATTCGCAAATGCGAACAATCAAAATGCATTTCTCGTCCTAAAATATTTTCCCTGGAAATTGTTTTCTTTGAATGAATTGAATATTACCATCGATAAGGGTCGGAGATTTTAACGCCGTGGTAGTCATCAACGACGGACTCGTCTCTACGAGATACTGGATACTGTAACGTTTCGCCTAGGGCACAGAGCGATCCCATTAAAGAATGGATTGAGGAAAATGAGGAAGAAGAAGATGAAGAGAAAAAAAACGAGAAGACTTGAATTTGAAGTAATGTTGGCGACCAAAATTGGAAATTAACAATGATCGTCAAACAATATACTTAGTGGCCAATGTTTTCAAATATTTCATACTAATATCTCAAACTATATTTCATACTAACAGCTTAAGTTTAAAATACTCGATTTAGGGCCTATAAATCAAATATTTGAGGCTTGGTTTTCATGCTCTGATCAGGTCTTAGTTGTCATTTTTTTCAGGTGTTGTCCACCTGGAAATTGAGTTTTAGAGACTCAATTTATATATTGATACTTAAATACTCGATTTGTTTGTGACGTGTTCATCCACGTGGAACCCAGCTGATTTGTGGAAGCCACCTAGAAATCAAGTCTCTGAGACTCAATTTCTAACGCCTCTCTCCACTCTCTGTCACTCACCCTTTGACTCTCCCTCTCACGCCTCTCTCACACCCTCTTCACCCTCACACAGGCACGCTCGCGCCTCTCCACGCTCACACGCTCGCGCCTCTTTCACTCACCCTCTCCACGCACTCAATCTCCACTCTCAAGCGCCCTCTCCACTCTCACTCAGTTCTCTCAGGTATTATTTCCTTATTGTGTGATATTTTCATGTGGGTTTGTGGTTTTTGTTCCAAAATTATGATTGATTCGATTGTTTCGTGTGTTACTCTGTTTGGTTCCCAAGAAAATGTGAAAAACATTTTCTATTTTGTACTGAGATTGTTGTGTTTGAGAAAATTTAACATGAGGAAACTAAGAATCCTGAGGAATGAGGAAACTTTGCCACTCATTGAATCCAAATCAGATTGAGGTATCCAAGTCTGTAATAAGTTAATAACAGTAACAAATAGAAAGAGAAATAAATTTGCATGTTGATTGGATTAGATCTTACTTTAAAACAGGTTTGAACATGCAAATTGTATCACATATCAGTGTGAGATTTTAGTAGTCTCTTTTCATATGGTTGGATTTGTAGACAGTTATGTGTGCGTTTGATTATTTGGGTTGTGGACCTATTTGATTTAAGTATTTATGAATATTGAACGGAAAACAAATTCTATTTGCCTATGCACACGCTTAGTAGGAAATCAGAACACAGAAGGGTTTACACATTTTTTTTTGAGCTTATTCAAGATCAAATAGATAATGTGACAGAAGCAAGTGTCATGAAATTAAGGTAACTCATGTAGTATTGGTATACACTATACAGTGATTCATATCATGTCCAGCATGTAGAGTGTAAGTTAGAAGTACCTTGTTGTGAATTATAGCCTTATAGGGGAGTCAACTCCAAACCATGTGTCTTGTGACTCACTTTGGCAATGAGCAAAGCATGAATTTATGAACACCCCCTCACTTCTTGAATCTTCGAGGAACCCTCGCAATGATAAAAGCATGTCACGCCTGAAACCTAAACAGAAAGGGGGAGATGGTGACCAGATTTAAAAAAAAAAGGATTAAAATTGAATTCAACAACTCAACTTGGTCATGATAACTTGTGAATTTAATAATTCTTTTCTTTCTAATGCCTGAAATTTTTTATGCCATTTAATGAAGTCTTTTTATATTCATTAAAAGAAAGAATTAAATACTAACCTTGCAATGTTTCTATCTGCCTTGAATCACATGCTCCGGATCTGCTTGCAACTATTCAGTGTCCATGAGGAAAAAAAAAGATTGTTTTTGTTTTTGTTTTCATAATGTCTATTACATGCTAACTCTTATCATTCTTGTGCAGTATGACTTGCAAATGTTGGACAGATTGACCATGCAAGCTTGGACCTATTGACAGTCGGTGTTGACAAGAGCCAACCATCGTCGAAGCTATTTGGAATGGGCAGGTAAAACACAACACTAAGATTTAACCAATGTACACATATTTAATTCATACAATGTACACGCACTTGCTGTCATATATTAATCCATGGTTCTGTTCTGTGCAGGATCTAGGGTCTCTTACTTGCTGTAGCTGTAGTGATGAGTTCTCCAATCGAGAGCCAATGGTGGACAACTGAGTCGTTGACATCATTAAGGCACTTGGTTTGGAGGGACTCCTTAGAATCCCGAGTAAAGAGATTGACCATGGCTTGATAATGGCCTTAGTGAGCGATGGCGGCCCGAGACTCACACCTTCCACATGCCACATGATAAGGTGACCATCACATTGCAAGATGTGGAGGTTCTTCTCGGGCTTCTTGTTGATGGTGAGGCTATAATAAGGAGCACGTAGAAAGAATGGGAGAATGTGTGCAGGGACTTCCTTGGCTTTCGACCTATAAATAATGAGAGAAAGCAACTTGATGGCGAAAGGATTCTCATCAAACGGCTTTTGGAGCAAGTTGCCGATCCATTGCCGCCTAATGCTGAAGAGGATCAACTGCATAAGTATGCATGATGCTACATCCTAGCGCTACTGGAGGACACAATCTTCGTGGACAAATCCAACGATAGGGTGCATCTAATATGGGTGTAGTAGTTGGAAGACCTTCGCAACCCACGAAGGTATAGTTGGGGAAGTGCTTGCCTTGTATGGTTGTACCGAGAGTTATGCAGGGCAAGCGATAAGAAAGCTAGTCAGATTGGTGGGTGCTTGCTGTTGGTCTAGTATTGGGCATGGGCCAAGTTCCCATATTTGTGCTCGACAGTTGAGCATGGCCCGCCAGTGGGTGCTTATGGTCCTTCAGTGCGTGGTCCACTGTCCCTGAAGTAAGTCTCTACCTCATACATGCCATGCACAACACAATTAATGTAATGAGTACAATAGATAGCGAATAATTCATTTACAACAACATTCAGCAATAAACAAAATAACAACTGATTCGATACAACATAGTCTACATAGTCGCCTAGCACTTGTCTGAACCAAAGATAACCACAACTCCCATGTACAATGCCATTCCAAAATCAAGTCTCCACTTGCTTGACAAACATTAAAATACGGTCGTTAGTTCCCAAATGCGAAGAACAACAAGCAAATGAAACTCCGAGCATATTAAATAAAAACAGTAATAACACTTGCCTAGTTTGTAGCACTACCGCTTGTCGAAGCCCCACGGGAAGTGGGACATCTTCTGCAATTATGCCTCTCTTCATGACATATTCCGCATTGCTGCCTCGGTTGAATCTCCCTCAAGTCCGAATCTTCCCTCCGGCTTCCCCATTCTCGCCGTACCCTATCCATTTCATTCCTTATTCTTGACTTCACAGGATGAGCTTTGGCCCGCAACAACTGTGGGTCAGGCACCCACTGTGGTCCACGAACATCCCTCCACAATGACTCTAACTTTGGCACCATAAATTGATGTGCATATGGGTGAATGACGGTCCAAACTGTAACATGGATCAATATAGCTGGTCGTATCGAGATGCAAACCTTGAAGAACTTTAATTGCATGTGAACAAGGGATCTTAATGTTTTTCCATTTTTCACAACCACATGTTCTAGCAAATACGTGCACTTCATGACTGTGGTTTCTCCTTCCACCTCTATGGTCATTGTACGGGGTAACCACTTGATATAGACTAGTTTCATCATTAAAATTCCTCAGAGTGTGTCCTGTAGTTTTTTGCGCATTTTTGGTATAGATCCCCATTGCATAATCACTCTATACCTTACCTCGAAAGAGATCAAAAGTAATTTCTTTATGTTGATCGTGGAAATATGCAACAAGTTTGCACCAAGTGAACTCAACCATTGCAGCAATGGGTAAACCGCAGGCACCTTTAAGTACCCCATTAAAGCATTCAGAGATATTGGTTGTTATTGCCTCGTATCGTCTTCCACAATCATGTGACTGGGTACATTTGTTCAGATCCTCACTCATTAGATATGTGTATGGCATATAGCATACAACATGGGGATCATCAGGGTCAACACTCCTCAGTGCATTAATCTTGACATCCTTAATGGTTTGCATTATGGACTCAAATTTAGCTTCATGAGGCACATATCCAGCTTTTAAGGCCAATGCCTTTAGAGTTGGGTCATCAAAGTGTGTGTTGAAGTTGCTAGCAACATGTCGAAGCGAATATCGGTGAAATACCCGCAAGCTTCCATCATCACCTCTAGGACACTCTGCAATGTCGCATTTGATACCTTTATGTCGGTCAAAAATAATGCAAATGCCCTCGTCAGGTATCATATGCCCTATCGAAATCCTGAGACACTCTAAAAACCACCTCCAACTAGGCCCTAACTCCTTGTCCACAACAGCAAAGGCGAGAGGCAAAACCTTTTGGTTAGCATCAGTTGCCATTGCAATTATCGACACCCCTTGATATTTACCATACAAATGAGTCCCATCAATACTGATCACTAGCTTGCAATATCCGAATGTAGTAATGCATGGAGCAAATGCCCAAAATACATAGTGCAGTAACGTAGTACCAGCTATGTCCCTAGGTATGGTGTAATAATTGTTCTGGGTACCCGAATCTTGATCCAAGTATGCCAACAACAACTTTCACAACCTTTGGTAAGACTCCCCCCAATTCCCAAATATCTTAGCAATTGCCTTTTGTTTTGTGTCCTAGACCTTATAGTAAGAAAGCTTATGATTATACTTAGTATGTATGATCTCACAGAGCTCATCAATATGAGTAGTGTGATTTTGTCACAATTTTCCCACAATTTCTGATGCAACAAAATTAGAATCCATCATTTTACCGTCTCTTCACAAGCCAAAGGGTATACAACTGTGTGGACCCACATAAGACGTGATCATCTACAGACTATTAAGTTTAGCCTTCATGAATGTCCCAACGTACTAGTTGCAGTTGGTGTTAATGCATGCGGCGCACAATTTAGTTTTGGTCGACCTCTAGATAATAAAATTTCTATTATCCTTTACTGTGTATATTATCAATGCACGCTTCACTGCCTCTTTATTTGCAAAAGTCAACCCTTTATTAAAATGCATCCCATCTTCTCAAGTAGAAACAAATGGTATCAGAAGATGTGAAGGATCAACCATATTTTTCCAAATATTTGCGTAGAATGACTCGGCAGGAGGTGTGTAGGCAGTGGTCGTATTTGTATCATGCTAGATGCTAATATCATCATTTGCATCACCTTCATCATGGTACTCCATATTTCCCTCTTCAAAATTGGGAACGAGTTCATGGTCATCCATATCCCTGTCAAAGTCGCTTTGCTTAATCCTCTCTTCATACTCATCCATATCATCAAGATTTTCACCATTATTTGCAACATGATCTTCATCTTTGTCTTCCTCCCCTAAATGTGTCTCTTGAAGTTGGAGTGTTTCACCAGTATTAGCAGCATGATCTTGAGATGGGAGTGCATAACTTCCCATTGTATAGCCTCCTATTGTAATGCATCCATCATCTAGGGCTGTAAATTGTAAAGATGTAGTTGTTTGTTGCAACTCCTCAGTATCAACTTTTGCAAGTAGTTCTGAACTTACGTACAACTCAGTAGCATTTACTTGGGGCATTTTATGATCTTTACATGTTTGTCTTCTTTGATCGCCATATACCCATAATTTATCCGTTCATGAAGGACTTCTTGTGGGTAACGATAAATAATCTTTATGCCATAACAAGCAGGGTTCAAATTCAATTCTTCTATTATTTTCCTCTTCAAATCATTCAACGTCTTCAACTTACGATGTATCATCATGTAGTAGCATTCAATACCCGGCCCTCTAAATGGGAATCCATCAATCTCTCCAGGATTGACAAGGGGTCCACTGTAGTATACATTTATATCAATATTATTCAGAGATTGTGAACCTATTAGAGTTAAGTGTAATATGTTAGTGACATATTTTATTTCTTTCATTTAACATCAATTACAACTTGTTACAAAAATTACAACTTGTTACATCATATGCATATACAAACACACCCCACATTTGCATATATACTCACCCCACATCACATACAAACACACTCAATCATTATCATTTCATACTCAAACAAAAAAAATCTAAAGACAAAACTCACCCTCATTACAAAATTTCAAATCAGCTCTAACAAAAATATAAATAAAAATATCAAACCAAACAACAATACAATCATTAAAAACCTAAAAATACAAATATATCTACAATACATCTTAAATATATCAATCATTATTTCAAACTCAAGCAAAAAAAGTTAAAGACAAATATCAAACCAAACAACAAAAGAAATTCATGATACATACCCATGATAAAAAACCTAACAATACAAATATATCTACAATACATCTTAAATATATCAATGATTATAATTTCATACTCAAGACAAATATCAAACCAAACAACAAAAGTCATGAGGATGTGCAAATGTATCTTAACAATAAATACATACCCATGATACAAATATATCTTAACAACTAGATACATGAACCTAGCAAAATCCACTAACAACTATATACACTAAACAACCAACTAGAGAGTGAGACCTTTACCTGACATGAGGATGTGCAAATATGAGTGTTGGGATTGTATGAGAGTGAGAGAGGGAGACTACAATGAGTGTTGGGATTGTATGAGAGAGAGGGAGTGAGAGAGGGGAAGACAAAACTGCTGAATGTGTATGACTTGAGAGACCTAGACAAAAAACCAGATCTGATATAGGGACCCAGACATGATCAGCCACGTGGAGTGATATTTCACCACTATTTAAAACTCGAGTTTCTAAGACTCGGTTTCACTTTTAGCAAACCGAGTCTCTAAGGCTTGATTTCCAAGTGGCGTCTACGTGGAATCTTAGAGCACAGAACTCGAGTTTCTAATGGTCGGTATAAAACTTGAGTCTCTAAGACTTGAGTTCCAGGTGTACTCCATGTGGAATTAGGCCAGATTAGAACATGCAAATTGAGCCTCAAAGACTTAATTTATAGGCCTAAAATCGAGTCTTTGAGACTAGAGATGTTATTAAAAAATTATAGTTTCAGAACTATGCCTACTAACTATATAGTTGGAAAAATGGGTTAATTCCCAATTTTGGCCATTGTATTGCACTAGTCTTGTGCTTCTCAAAAAAAAAAAAAAAAGACTTGTAAGAGCATCTCCAACAGTCACTGTAAAGCTATTTTTGGACCATCAAATGCTACTGTTCACGCTCTAACAGCTTTTCTAAACACATATGTTCTCTAAATTTTTTTTTTTGGAGTTGCTACAGTAATTCTCTTGATTTAGAGAATACTGTAGCAACGCCAAACCATAATTTTAACTTAAAAAAATACCCGATTGAATAAAAAAATATTCTTTCTCTTTCCTCCTCTCTTTCTTGTTCATCTGTCTCTCTCAAACGATGACACAATCAAAACACAAACACAATAACAGATCAAGAACAGGAAAAAAAAATACAAATTTAATTAGAACAAAAAATCTAAAACAAAAACAAGAACAACAGATCAAGAGCATGAAAGCTTATCTAAGCTCCATTGTAACAACAAAGTGAATCAGAACAAGATAAAAAAAAAAAAAATTTAAAAAGATAGATGAAGGTCATGTCGACTGTTTAACAACAAAGTGAATCAGAACAAGATAAAAAAGTGAAGAAGAAGAAACTTGTCAAGATGGTGTGGAGGGAAAAATAATATAAAAAATAAGAAATTGCAATTAAGAAATGCTACCACAATATTTTCACAATAAATTTTAAGTAACGGATTATTATTAGATAATATTGGTGAGTAAAAAAATAATTTTAGTAGTGAGTTCAAATTAGAACTAGTAACAACTTTTCACTTAAATTTTGTTGTGAAAGTATTACGTAAAATGTTGTAAATATAACACTTCTCATTGAAAAATATAGTTAAAAAAAATGATGATTAACAAAAGAATAAACAATGAATGAAGAAATAATATTTAAATAAGATAGAGAATGAGATAGAGAATCTATTAAAAAATATATTTAAAAAAGTGGGTAGGTAAAACCTAAATATTATTATTCATTCTTCAGATACGACAACTGCTGGAGATGCTCTAAGTTCCACCGGTAGAGTTCTAAACTAAAGTATCCAAAGTAAAGCCATGTCACAATTCAAAACAAACCTACCATAATTCTCTCACTCCCTCCGATTCCCAAATCCCAAATGCCTAACCCTAACCCTAATTTCCGAAATGAAGATCTCTCTCTCCCTCCGATTCCCAAATCCCAACTGGGAAGAAGACCAAGGTCTGATATCGACAAATCCGTCATAGTTTTTGGTGGTTATAATGGATTTGGATGAGAACGAGAACCGACTTTGATGGAGGATGGAGAAAAGTATAAATGGTATTCTATTCCAGTCCCTTATTATGCAGCGTCGGATGATGATGCAGAGGCAGAGGCAGAGGCAGAGGCAGAAAAAAAGCTGAGTCCGTTTTCCGTAGTGGAGCTTCCCAAACTACATTCCTTTGTAGCTCTAAAATCATCTATATATTGTCTTGGCGGCTCTACTATAGAGACGTGGATTTTTTATGGTTGTTGTTGGAAGCTTGGTCCTCAAATGAATGTTCGTAGATTTTGTCCTCACACCGTTGTCCTAGGCGGTAAGCTGTGTGTTTTAGGTGGTTTATATGCGGATGCGAGAGAGGAATACATTTGGATGGAGGTTCTTAACCCGAAACGCAGAGCCTGGAGACCATTGCCCAATCCTCCATTACGGATTAGTTACTTTGGCATGGTTTCTGTTGCTTTAGAGCGCACTAAACAAATTATTGTGAGTGCATTCCTTAGGGGCGACTCCAAGGTCTACCGTTGTTATGATTATGATAGTGGTCGTGTGGTTTACATAAATGATGTCCGTACTTGTTGTTGGACAGAACTTGAGCCTCTGACCATCGATCTACATTGTGGGTCTCGAATTATGCGTGGTAATAGAGCTGTAGTAGGTGCGGATGATACCCTCTACTAGGCTTCACTCAATGAGGATGATAAGCTTTTAGTTGTCCATGCTTACTGTCTATATAAAAATGAGTGGTTCGAGGGCTTTATGAAACCTTGGGAAATCATTGGGATGAAAGAAGATCTAAGTTATATGAATAATCCAACTCCTGTCCACTTAGGCAGTACAAAATTCTGCCTTCTATTTCAATCCTACATCCGTCATCCGTGGAAACAAGGAATGCAGATATTTGAAATGAAGAATGATTGGTATCTCCATTCGGTTGTATTTGATTTTTCTCTAGAATCAGATCCAGAGGAGGATTTCGGGATGCTGCATATTTCAGCCGTTTCAACCCAGAAATATTGTCTGGATCACAACATACGTTTCAGTGGTGCTGTGTTGCTGTAAGTTTTCTTAGCTCCTCTTTACAACATCCTCATGAGCCTTCTAAATGTCTAAATGTAACACTTTTGTCTAATAAAAAATTAACATTATTGCAGGGATGGTGGTGCCTTTAATCGCATGTTGCAGAAGAAACCAAAGTTATGTGCAGATTAGTGTGGGTCACTTCCTTCAAGGGTATGGGTATATTTCTCCATTCCATCTTCCTATGCATGCACAGTTTTATTGATGAACATATCTGTGTGTGAGTGTTTGGGTGTTATTAGTTTACATATTTTGTATGTGTTTATGTGATGGAATGGTTGTGGTCCTTGTGGGATTGTAATTTTGCTAATAATGTGAATGGAATGCAGGTGAGTAGATCCATAATCTTTTGTGCAGTGTAATTGGCTCTGCGCACATTTTATTATGGCTATTGTTTGGGGTGATTTTTGTTTCCTGTAGTTTTAATACTCTGTATCTCTACGTTACTTAATAAAAAAAGTCTGTATGTCTCTACATGATGTAATTATACTGCATAGTGATTATGAGAATGAGATTAGTAGATAAAGCTCATAAGTTTAAGCCCTAAGCTCATCACAAAAGTGCACTTCCTGTATGCAAAAGATGAAATGATGTTGCTTACATAGTTGTCTTTGCATACAGAGTTTGATTTGTATGGGCCACTATTGTTCTTGGTACTGGTTAAAGATTAAATTAAATGTTTCTAAAATAGCCTAGCCATTAAAATATATTAGAATAAGCTAAAATTGAATTGGTCATATTGCAATTAGAGAGTCATATGTTTGATTAATAAGGTGAAACTATGTAACACGATTAATTTATGTTTAATCTAAACCTCATATTGTGGTTGTAATAATAAAACAGGTTATCATTGCATTTGGGTTTCTAATTCGTTTATTAAGCACATATAAGAACTTTAATCCAATTAAACAGAATTCTATATCTAATACCCTCTCCACTTTGGACTTTAACGTAAACCTGTGGCTTTGTTGGAAGTACACTATTGTAGGTAGGGGTTATGGGTCTCAGGGTTTTGTAATTTTTGTGTAGTTACAGTACATTACTTCCTATTCCTCCATTGGATATATGTAGAAATATTACATATGCATATATGCTTGTATGTTTGTTTGTCTTTGCGTATGTAGCACTGGTTCATATCTTGTTTGAACTATTTATTTGACTTAGTAATCTTGTTGATTAGAGATTTGAGTATGCACAAGCAGAAGTGGAAACTGGGAATTCCATTGGCGCAATGCCTTACTGCTGATATTTATCCCAAAAAAAAAACCATTCTGTACAACTGCCTTGCAGGAGGAATCACTTACGGGTTGGATAGATTGGTTATGTTGTTGGCAGGTGCTAATTCCGTCAGGGATGTTATAGCTTTCCCAAAGACAACTGCACAGTGTGCCCTCACTCGTGCACCATCAGAGGTCGATACTCAGCAGTTGAAAGATCTATCATTTCAAACTCAGTAGTGTCTTGTTGTTCAATTGTTCATCTACACTAATTATTTATTTGAATTTGCTCATTGATATTCCCTCATATGTATTGCTCTGGGATCTTTTGCTAGTTCTTTTGGCACCCAGTTTAGTATGTGAGGGAACGGTTACCATATATTTAAGGACAGAATATATCAATATTGTGGTTAGGCAGGGTTAAAACAAGCATCAAAGGTTATTATTCTGCTTTCGTACTGTCTTTTTGCTAGAGCATTCGATTTGCTTGCAGACTCTGTATAATAGCCATGGAAATACAACAACAAGAAGATATCATTCACTTGACATGCCACTGAACATCATCTAGAGGTGTCTGTGTTCTTGTGTGTGAATCTGTGACACGGAAATCGACATTTCCTTGCTTATATGGCCTCAGTGTGCTACGCAAACAATGCTTGAACGATCTGATGGTATTAACCATGAGGTCATGTTATCCCAAAAAAAAAAAAAAACATGAGGTCACGAAGTTCGTACCATGAGATCAAATTCAATTGTTTGATTTGAAAAAGGAAAGGATAAAGGAGGCATAACTTAACTAATTGGGTGGTACATGGTGATATTTTTTGTTGTTACTATTTGTTACTTTGCTAAAACTTTGATTGACATTGGGTTGTTACATCCCTTGCTAGCCAACAGCTATATTTGTTATTATTAGGGTACTTTAGTCATTGAATTTTGATATTGTGTCAAAATTGTTAACTGATGTATTGAAAATGGTAATGTGACTAATAGTTAAAATAAAAAATAAATTTTTATGCCCACTCAAATGCCACATGTACTGCTGATGTGGAATAAATTAACATAAAAACTAGTTTAATTAAGACCTCATGTGCAGGGGGGAAAATCGGAAATTGGGATCAAAATCCCTAAAATTAGGTGAGCTCCATCATCATCCATTGTCATTACGAACTTGTGCATTGGTGTATGTTCATGTTTACTTTGAAGCTATGGAGGAAGACACAAAAGTGAGGAAATGCAAACAGTCAAAACTAATATAATTAAGAATATGAATCTACTCTATGAGTGAATCAACAAATATTGAATTATTTTCACTAACTTAAGTGCTCCATTATTATTGTTAACATTTTTTATGGTCTTGATTGTGTGTTATTAAAATAATTTTGGCTTGTTTTTCAAAAAAAAAAAAAAAAAAAAATTGGCTTTTGTTGGACCTTGGTTCAATTCTTGCTAAAACAAATAAATTTGAGCAAGAAGGCCATAATTCAATTCAATTAATTATAATAAATCTTAGAGAAAGAACCTTAAACTTAAAAATTTAGTTGACATAAAATAATTAGTGCACCACACAAATAATTAATGCATAAAAATAAATGCATTTATTTTATTAATACTCTTTTTAATTACATAACACAAATTTAGGTATTACAAGTTTACAGAAGGGAGTTTCATATATTTAAATTATTTTGGAGTAGAATTTATATTTTGTATCAAAAAAACAAAGACAAGGATAGTATCAAGCCCATGGTATTTGCAAGCCAGATAAGTTACATTACAAACAATTACTTGGAAGCCTAGACTTTTTTATGGAAGATAAATGAGCAAGGTAAGCTGTTTTTACTTTTTAGTTCTTTCAACAAGAATACTATCAAGCCCATGGTATTTGTAAGCCAAACAAGTTACATTATATTATAAACAATTATTTGGAAGCCTAGCCCCTTTTATGGAAGATAAATGAGCAAGGTAAGCTGTTTTTAGTTCTTTCAACAAGGATAATATCCAAGCCCATGGATAGAGTTTATTTTCGAACATTCTTAATATCATAATTTAAAACTGATAGGAAGAATATATATATATATACACACGCAATATAATTATACAAACTCAAGATAAGATCTTTTTAATTTTTCCAACGAGGATAATTAAAGATTTCTAATATCTATAAATTAGCGCCACTGACGGAATATAAATGAAGCAGTACAAAATTTTTAAAAACGTGCAGATAAACTTGAAATTTGAAATGTTTAAATTGGACATTAATTCTTCTTCCATCTTGTTGGATTCTTACTAGATATGATTATTTCACAATGCCAACTATCTTAATAATTTTTCTTGTTTAAATTCTATAGTAATGAACTTTATTGAGTTTCTTTCTGCCTTCCATTTCTGAAATTCCTATTAATTAACTCATTTTCTGTAACTTCTCCCCTGGAAACTTTGTGGAAGCAAGATTTACGTATAGATGTAGTAGTATTTGGAAAATGCAACTTGGAAGGAATGCAAATATGTTGGCTAATGAGACGGTATCTCATGCGCCTGGCGCATATGAAAGTTTTTTGTTGAGTAATACATTCTCGGTTCTATCTAAAGTTAGAATAAGAAAAGTAGATCATAAATAGAGTTTAACTAGCATTTTCACAAACATGGCCCTAGATGCTATGTTTTTTTGTCCTCTAAAGTCTTTTCCTTTAATTGATAGGTTGTCATAAATTTACAAAATATGTATGTTTCTACCTTTCAAGTATCTGGAGAGGAAGAGAACGAGAGAAGAGAATATTTTGTATTTCATTCTTTTTGAAATACACAGTACCTGAAGCAGAGCATTTCCTTTGCACCAACTGTGGTTTTTCACCCTTATCCTCCGGATTTTCCACGTAAATCATCCTGTCAATGCATGTTTTAACTCATTTTCTCACTATAGTGAAAATAAACGCTGTAAGTTAGCCATTGAGCCAACTATAATGGCCCAAATGTATGAATAGTGGGCATTGAATAACAACTATTACTAAAATCTCATCTCAAAACTAATTATTTGCGCCAATTCTACGCAATTTTGTTATTACATGCAATTTTGTTATTACACCCTAAAGGTAAGAGAGCGCCAATTTTACGCAATTGCATTATTACACCCTAAAGGTAAGAGAATATATCAAAAGAAAATAATTAGATACTTCTGGAGTACTACGACTTGATACTCTCTCATCTTACAACGAAGCATACTATAAATTTAATTAGTAAGATTTTTTAGTATATCATAAAAAGAAGTATCATACATGTCGTTATATTTTTGAAGTACCGAATAATTATTCTATATCGAATTGCTTGTGTACGAATTGTCGGTTATAACAAGTGCAGAGTAAGTATGGTGGGATAAGAGTAGTATCTTTAGCTGATTATACAGCCAATTTTTGCCATATATACTCAGTCAAGAGATTTCAAATACTCCAAAAACAGTACTAATGTTAATTTTGGACAGCTCTTTCTCTAAAAAATAATAATTAAATTAAAAAAAATAAAATTTTTGGACAGCTCTAATAGTTTAATCTCTACTTAGGAACCATATAAATCCACACCTCTCTCTCTAGACCTAGTGTAGTCTTACACATTATACATCACCAAATTACTCTCTCTCTCTCTCTCTCTTTCTCTCTCTTCTTTGTTCTCTCCTCATTAATAAGGTTCTTGTATTTCCTTCCTTCAAACACGATGAGAAAGAGCAAGGGCCGGCAAAAGATCGAGATGGTGAAGATGCCTAATGACAGCAATCTCCAAGTGACTTTCTCGAAACGCCGGTCTGGACTCTTTAAGAAGGCCAGCGAGCTTTGCACCCTATGTGGTGCTGAGATAGGCATCATTGTCTTCTCACCAGGTAAGAAGGTCTTCTCTTTTGGCCACCCCTGTGTGGAGACTATCATTGATCGGTTTCTCACCCGAAACCCTCCCCAAAACTCTGGCACGCTCCAGCTTATTGAAGCACACCGGAACGCCAGCGTTCGGGAGCACAATGTGCAGCTCACTCAGCTCACAAGCCAGCTGGAGGCTGAGAGGAAGCGTGGCGAGGCACTAAACCGCATGCGCAAAGCCGGCCAGGCTGAGCACTGGTGGGAGGCACCTATTGAAGGGCTAGGGTTGCAACAGCTTGAGCAGCTGAAGGGGTCTTTGGAGGAGCTGAAAAAGAACGTGGCTAAGCAGGCTGACAGGCTTTTGATCCAGAATTCAAATCCTCCGCAGTTTTTTGGAGCTGGAAATTCCAACCATGGGGTTATTCCCTTTGATACCACAATCCCTTATGACACAAAGAATGTTGGGTTCAGTGGCCATGCGATGCCCCACGCATATAATCATGGATATGGACGTGGGTTTTTCTGAGGTTTCTGGAGATATTAAAGAAAGAAGGAAACTGATTTAGCCTTAGTCTGTTTCAAGGCAATGTGTTTAGGGTGTTGTATGTTTAATTTAAAAGTATTTTTCATTTTGGAAAACTCTTAGGTACTTTTGAAATATAGAGAAATTGTGTTCATTCCTCTTACATTTGTAGTGGAATCTATCATGTATTTAATGAGTAGACTCTACTATAAATGTGAAAGAAGACAGCACCATTCTCTGTGATTCGGAGTACCAAAAAATTACTTTAGCATATTTATGTTCTTCATTTTGAGTGTTTAGTTGTTCACATATTCACACAGTAATAAAATATTATTAATTATAGTTTATAATATTTCGACTAATGAATGGTTTTGCTAATTCTACTTCGATTAGATTTTTCCTTTCTGTTTAGTTTGAATTTTAAAAACAAGGAGAACCTACAAGTAAGCCTCAGACTTTTCAAATGTGTTGTGAAAAGGCCATTCATAAATATAGAATTATTTTTTTTTATAGATAAAATCATTTAAAATTTAATTAATTGTAGAAACTAAATAAATATTATAAATTAGGGCATTGATTTATATCGTCCGTACACAAAATTTATATCACATTTTAAATGTGAATATCGAGAAAACAAAAACAAAAAATTATACATCTTGTGTAAAATTATGGGCATGCGAATTGAATCTACAAGAACAAATGTGAAACAATATTTGCTGTTTAAATTTATAAGTGCCTTTTTTTTTTTTTTTGGTTAGTTGAGATTGTAAACTCTAATAAAATTAACCTTTCAATATCTTGATCGGTTTCTAATTAGCACATTTGTTCTTTTATCTATCTATCTATCTATCTATATATATATATATATATATATTTTGCGAATAATTTGACCTATTGCTCTAAAGTAAGTTGTTATAATCTATTGAGGTGAAGTACCTACGATTGGGCACAATTGGCAGTTTTCCAATGATCATGAGAGTAGTGGCAGGGAAAATGGTAGAAAGGATCTGATTATGTCCATTGAAATCGATCGATAAAAGGCTACTGGGAAGGGTAACAAGCTGGGAACCATATAGAAGATTGGTTAATCTGAAGTAAAAAGAATAACCTTAATGACAAACTCATTAGGGCTCGTTTGGTAAGAAATTTCTAGTAATATTGTTTAAATATTGTTGACATACTTATGGGTGAAAAAGTATTGTAGAAATACGTGTACTGTTATTTAAACAACAGTACTAAATAGGTCCTAGATATTTGACTCTTTCATATGATACTTAAAATGGCAATGGTGCCCTGGATCCGGGCATATACTTTCATGGTGAAACCATTTGGATTTGGAACTTGCTTGTAATGAAACTAATGAAATCCTATATACAAGAATAGCATGAGCTTATGTTCGATCATGGTGATCAATTACTGAGTAAGCTCAAGTTATGACTGAAGGGAGTGCCTGCGACTTCCCTTCCTTGTCCAGGCCTCTTATACATTATTTGCTTGGTGGATATGCTATAGTAACGTTTAGATAGGGGAGCAATGACTGATTATCCCTCCTCTTAACCTTTTCTCATTTAGGAAAAAAATCCATAATGTGAGTAGTAATTGAAGCTCTACTCGGTAAGCATATCGCACATTATTCATACATCAGGATTTAGGTTAGTCATGGAAGGCAACCCCTTTAATGCAGCCCTAATCCTTGATAGGGCTAAATCCATATAATGTTGGAATTAATGATTCCCTTCCAAAGAAATGGATCTAGGGAAATAATTTGAGAAACACTATTTAGACCTTGAATGAAATCGGCTAACTATTAATTTTAATAATTATTCAATTATTAAGTCCAGGTAATTAGTTGATCAATTTCAAAATAAATATAAATCATGGATATACAAGCATTAAAAAAAAATTAACAAGCGAACAACTCACACCTATAGCGATGAGGGTTACTCTGGTTTACTACCTAACTTATCAAATCCATTATGAAGAATTTTGCAATAAAAAAACTACACTTACTAGACTTCCCGTACAAGTGATGAGACATTGTATCTGCTTGCAACTGCAGACTCCTTCTGCCTTGAGTCTTCACAGTTTTTTGATGTCACAAGTCAATCACTCAATTGGTAAACTAAACCTTTGGTTACTTCAAGGCTTCTTGAAGATTTATAATGATCCTTGTGGTTTTAAAGAGAATTCCAACAACACATGTAGTGATCTTGTGTTTGGTAGTGTAAATCCTCTCAAGAATAGACAATTGGAGAGGTAGGAAGAACTACAAGAGGCATGTAAAGGTGTTTTCAAGGTTTATACTTGCTGTATTTTTTCTCTATGATATTAGGGTTTTATTTTCATTCTTATAAGATGGGATCCATCTCTAGAGGAATTTTTTAATAATAAAATTAACGGATTAAGTCTTGGCAACTTGGGTTCAGTAGGAGTAAGAGGAATCAACAGAGTTAGGAGTTGATGTGGTGTTTTCAAGAAATATAGGAACAACATCCAGCATAGCTTTAGGCGTTACAAGATAGCTTATGCTTATCACAGTATTGGAATATCATATCTGCATCCTCTATATAAGAAGTAAATGCCTAATCAGTCATAGTTCTTAGGGTTGTAGTCTCATACAATAAGTCATACGTATAATAGAATTCATTTAGAATATTGAACCAAAAAGGTACCCTATTGATCATGTTCATTATTCATATAATACACAGATAAGTTTGATATGAATCTTTTCATATCATATGAATCTGGACAATACATAAACATGTGGTTTAAATTTAAATTGAGTTTTTCCTTAAATTTTTTTTTTTTTTAAATTTTTTTACAATTTATGTTTTGACTTGAATCCAACAAGTTGCTATGCTTTTTTCAATACAAAATAATTGGGTTATTTACTTGAGCTTAAAAAAATGACATATCCATGTAGTGGCAGCTCCACTTGTATGTGAGGGTGGTCACAAGATCACCATCGTTTGCCAATTTTTATTTTCTTATTTCTTAGAAAAAAAATTATATAAATAATTAGTTTAAACTAATCTGTTCTGTGACCACTCTAACTTAAAAAATGTATTTATTTACTTACAAAAAAGATATTATATACTAAATTAACTTATTTTGACCACCGAATAAAAATGTTAAACACTATGACCCAAGAATTACAAGAATTTGAATTTAACAAAAATAAGAGTAATGCTATATCCATAATATTTTCACAATATATCTTATGTGGTAAGCTATTGCTAATTCTAATTTGGGCTCAATATTGACATGTTTTACCCATCAATAACAACTTGTTGTATAAGATTTGTTATGAATTTGTCGTAATCACTTTATTGTTCTCATATCAGCATTTTCAATTTCCACTTTATCTTTTATTAGTAATTTTTTCCCTCTTTGCTAGTACAAAAATTTTTAATATTTCATATGTACTTGCATGCTTTTTTTTTTTTTTTCTTTTTTGTGATGTTAATATATTCAAGTTGTTTCTTTTATAGATTTTGTATAATTTAATTTTTTTAGTGACCACCCTAAAAATAATTTCTAGAACTGCCATATCCATGATTTTTTTACTCTCTCTCTCTCTCTCTCTTCAAAATTTGAATATCACACTTGACACTTCACTTTTAAGTTTGCAATTTTCTTTTATGTACTGTAAATAAAGATTAAATGACAATGTATTATCACTTTTAAATTTAATTAATTTACTGTTGATGTTATAAATATATTAATTTGATTTATTTAGTTAGTTTGGTTGAATACTGTAAGGACTTGATTTGGATTTCTAGCCCAAGGTATGAATAGACTTAGGCCCAAAAAGCTCAAAACAATGAATTTGTAGAGAATAGGTTAGTAAAATTAGGCTTTAGTTAATCAAACAACAAGTTAGGTAGGCTTGATGACAAAAGAGTGAAAATAAACAAGTTAAAACTGAAGAAAAATGTCATCGGCAATGTCCGAGGAGACTGGTTCTTATATAATGTTCTTAAGTATGGCTACAAGTCTAATTCAGTGTTTCTTTCTTGATTTTCCAATTCCCTTCCCTCAAGGGGTCTCTTGCATTATATATCTTCCTCTTCAAGATCTTGGCCCTCCATTTGTTAATCATCCAAGTCACTACTTGAGTGCTTGTTCCATCGGACACCCTCTCTAACTCTTTGTGAGTTGGGATAGCCAAGGCAGCACTGTTCAAGGATCTTCTCCACATAAATGCGGCCAGAAAGTTAGCTGTAAAACATTTAATGTGGTAGCAATAGCTTTTCCTTAGATATTTCTGAGCTTCCATCCATCTTGTGCGTTCACAATATGCGTCCCTATCAGCATAACTCCCAGGAATGTCACCTTGAATGATAGGGCATGTATTTGATATGTACTTTGCTCATCCGAGGAGGTGAGCCTCCTCGGACTACCTTTCCCATTCTCTCTGTTTGCATCTCACTCATGGGACTCTGAACTTGATATTCTCACTACTATTTATTAGTCTTCGGACCAGTTAACCTCCTCGGACAAAACCCAAGGCCCAATATACAATTTTGGGCCCTTGTTTCTACAAATACTATTACATACTTAATTGAATATATATATATATATATATTATACTAGCCTCTTTCTATTTTTTTGGACTTTGTTAATAATTTGCATCTATTATAATTGTAGTAAACAAAATTTAAAGCCAATTATAAAATGCCACATCAAAATTTAGTGACAAATTCTAGATTAATACGTCATTAAATTAACTAAATCAAATAATGACACGTGTCATTCAAATTGGTGTTACATTGGCATATTGAAATTTGACATGCGTCATTGGTCCCACAAGATAAATAAATTTCCTATTTAATATTGATGGATAATTATCTTTATTAAAATATATAGATAAAATAGAGATAATCATTTATCTTTGTTGATTATTATCTTTATCAAAATATGATCTTTATCAAAATAAATAAATAAAGATAATTATCTCTAAACAAAATTTGAGCCAATCAAAGTCTACTGCATCTCTTCAAGCATATCAATTCAAAGTGGAGTTTATCCTCTGAAACCACTATAAATAGAAAAACGTCTCCTCTCATTTTCAACACCAAGTTTTCAAGAAGCTCAAGTTTTGGAGAAATTCTGTCTCAAGAATGAAGAACTTAAAGAACATTCAAAAGACTTGAAGAACTTGAAGAACAACAAACCTCTAGTAAGCTCAAAACTAGAGATTTGTTGTGAAGACCGGTAGATCCATCTTCCAACCAAAGTCGAGAAATTTTTTTGTTCAAGTCAAGACCACAAAGAAGATAGAACAAGAGGAGCACTTTTTGTAAAAGAATTGAAACAGAGTTTGTACTCACTACTTGATTAATACAAAAATATATTTATGACATCTTTTTCAATTTGTTTGATTTTCAAACTTAGTGAAAATTTTGTGTTTACAATAATTTAGAAATATATTTTTTTTTTCAAACAAAAAAAATGATAAATTTTAGAGATAAGCAATAATTGTAATTTCTCTTTTGAACGTGAAAGAAAAAAAATCCTAAATTTTAGGAATTCTCTTTTTGAATTCAAAATAAAATTTGTTATTTGACATTTATGACTCTATTTCTAAATGAAGCTATCTTTCATTAATGAGGGTATTTTTGAATCACATAAAAGTCATGTTGAAAGAGGATAATCCTGTTATATATACTAGCTTGTAACACCATACATATGTATAGATACACTTAAAGATATATAATAAGATTTATAATATAATTCATATGTATATTGTGGGGTTCGAGAATCCAACAATCCCAACCCACTTCATATTAAGCCCAAGGCCCACGCCGAGGACGAAGAATCGCCCGAGAATGAATGTAGAAAGCTCAAGTGGCCAAGGGATATCGGCGAGGATGATCTTGTTCTCGGACATCTGAGACCACAGAAAGGAAGGGCAGCACGCCACCAAAGGCGGCCTCCTTAAGCACTCCAGGAAAAAGACAAATATGAGGGGCCATCCGTGGAAGCATGGTGGAGGAGCAATTTAAGGAGGAATTGTCACCTCCACATTAAATGCACACAACTAATGTTCTGGCAGCATTAATAGAGAAATAACCCCTGAACAATGCTGTCTTGGTTGCTGCAACTCATAGGAGGGTTGGTAAGATGGCTGATGGGACGGGTAGTCAGAGAGAGGCATGGATGATCAACAAGTGGAAGAAAGAGATCGTTGGAGGAAGACTATACAATGGGAAAAAAACTGATCAAAAAAGGGGACTCATGTAACTATGCTCATTCGATAACTACTACCAAGCTCCTCGGATTGAGCCAAGGACAGACTAACTAAGATAATCTCAGTTCGTCTACGTTCGATGGTGGTGAATATCATATTGGGTGTTGTCCACGCACTAAGGCCTAGTTCTTAAACCCATTCTCTACAAATTCATTATATTGGGCTAGTTGGATCTGAGTCCACTCGTCTAGTAGAAGGAGCACTCCAATGATGGTAGGATTAACGTGCTTGCGACATTCTTTAATGATTGCGCAACCAGCGGTACGGAACACATGGTTATGATCCTAGTTATTCCTACGTTGTTAGCCTATTTAAAGTTAGCAGATGAGTGCTACCGTCGATTTCGTTAAAGCAGAGAAGACAATTTTTTGTTACCGTCAACAACACTAATTCCAAGCCCCATTGGAGGGAAAAACAACAACACGCTCATTCGTGAAAAAATTATTGCAAAGAAATGAAAGATTCAGAAAGTAAAGCAAGTAAAAAGTGCAGCCTTTTCATTAAATAAAGGAAAAGTACATCATACACCAAATGGCTTAGGCAGGCTTGTTCTAGAGCTAACCGTAAAAACAGAGGCTGAGGCAGGCTAATTTTAAGGCTATCAACAGCAATTGAGCCAGTATGGATGGTACCCGCAATGAGAAAGGAGAAGAAGCGGAAGCGCCTGATGGCCCCTTGATTCTCTTCCAGTTTCATGATAATTAAGCATTGGAGGCGGCAACACCTAGGCATTAACTGTTCCGCAATCTTACAAACCTCCATCGAATGTCCTACCATCAAGGTTAGATCCGCACTTTGTCGCACTGAAAGTTTGATGCGATTCACACTCGCTTCGGCTCTCGGTTGAAGAAAGAGGGTTTTCTTCCTTGCTCGGTTGAAAGGTAGGAACATCTTTGGCTTCTGCTTCCTTTGCCCCAACGGTGTTGTCCAGGATTTGGGCAGCGTTCTTGGGTCTTGAAAGGGGCTTAGCTTCCTTACCCTTGCCCTCATCCAGGGCCACCACATTTCCCTAGGCCTTGATCACAATCTTGGTGAAGTCCTTAGGAATATCTAGAGGGCTGAGAACTTAAAGTTCCTGTTGAACTCAAGGATTTACAAAATGTGAGAGAACGATCCCCCTAAAGCGCCTTATATAGAAGGTGAAGGCTGGTGGAAATTAATCCGCACGGAATTCAAAGGGAGAGTTATAAGCGATATTAACCCTGGCCAATTTCCAAAGGGGCCATCAATTGCTGGACTTGCGTTAATCCCCAAAGATATTAATGAGGGCGTGCCTCGCGTACCAAAACGTCAGGTACGCAACTCGAATAGCCAAGAGACGCCTCGTAATCTAAAGTGGCAAAAAATTGGCGCAATGGGGCTACTGTCGCACGTGAGGGTGGAAGGCCAAGCTGCCCTTGTCCAGGTCAATGTTAAGCTAAGGACCCAGTCTGCAAAAGAACCCCTCCTCAGCAAGGCAAGGCCAAGGCCGTTATCCCTTCAAGAGCCAACTTTCCAACGTTGAGGACAAGTCCCTTTGCGCTAAGCAGTAACAATTAAGTACTAGACAGAACTAAGGTCATGCATGGTCCTCAGACTCAAACCTATGGGGAAACTAGTTACTTCGCAAAATTAAGTACTAGACAGAACCAAGGTCTTACATGATCCTCAGACTCAAACCTATGGGGAAACTAGTTACTTCGCAAAATTAAGTACTAGACAGAATCAAAGTCTTGCATGGTTCTTGGACTCAAACCTATAGGGAAATTAGTTACTTCGAAAAATTAAGTACTAGACAGAACCAAGTTCTTGCATGGTCCTCGGATTCAAACCTATGAGGAAACTAGTTACTTTGCAAAATTGAGTAGTAGACAGAACCAAGATTTTGCATGGTCCTCGGACTCAAACCTATAGGGAAACTAGTTACTTCGTAAAATTAAGTACTAGACAGAACCAAGGTCTTGCATGGTCCTCGGACTCAAACCTATGGGGAAACAAGTTACTTCACAAAATTAAGTACTAGATAGAACTAAAGTCTTGCATGGTTCTCAGAATCAAACCTATGGGGAAACTAGTTACTTCATAAAATTAAGTATTAGACAAAACCAACGTCTTGCATGGTCTTCAGACTCAAACCTATGGGGAAACTAGTTACTTCACAAAATTGAGTACTAGACAGAACCAAGGTCTTGCATGGTCTTCGAACTCAAACCTATGGGGAAACTAGCTACTTCTAACAAAACGGAGTGTCAGCATTCACCTAAGTTGCGAGCACGGCCAAAGGGGAGTCTAGTGCCTCGGATTACTTGCCCCAGCCTACTTCGATAAAGATGCAAAATGAAAGCAAGCCCATGAGCATCACTTAATGCACTTTAAGTGCAAAAACGCTCTCTTAGGCTCGGCAAGTTTATGAAAAACGTATGTTTGTATAAAGCATACGATGTGAGCCAGAGTCCTTTGTGGCTCATCCAAAGGGGAAACAGGTTGCATTGTTGAGACTGTTCAGTTTTCGGTTAAAACCTGAGGTAAAATTTACATCGCGGGTCCATCGTTTTCAATTATCCAAGCACTACTGGCTTACCACTAGGATCAACCGAGTACTAAGCAAAGCATTAAAGCAAAATAAATAAAGGGAAGCATCATTCGAAGAAATAAACACAAATGATTGGATATATTACACAAAAAAAAAAAAAGTTTTATTACAAAATCACCAAGATAAAAAACACGAAATGAAAAGAAAAGGAGACCATAATAGACCTAGTCGACAAGATAAGATAGCCTGTCGAGATGGCCTATTTCTTCAACTTGTTAGATAGCTTGTCCTTGGGAGTCTTTCGAGAAGTTTCATCTGATGCCTCAGGATCCTGGCTCGGAGGGGTAGCTTCAGAGGACTCTTTCTTGGTAGGAGGAGCTTGAGAGTCAGCAGGTGTGGCTTGGGAGTTAGCAGGAGGCTTCACCACATCCTGGGGTGCTTCTGGGTTACTGATTTCTTCTTTCTCCAACGTCCCTTGGTGCTCAGTCTCCTCAACAGGCTTATCAGTTGAAATTGGATCGTTGTCTGCACTGGCCTGGCCTTCGTCTGTCGCTTTAGAGGCGGTGCCAGCTTCGGAGTTAGCAGGGGCAGCCTTATGAATGGCGGGGGGATAATACACCCCCTTGGCCCTCCTAAACTCAGACGAGGCCTCAACCCCAACTTGGTTGAGGGCCTCATTCCAAGTCTGGGAGCAGTAGCGTCTGTATACCTTGGGTACTTGAGCCTTAAGACTAGTCTCAATCTTAGCCACTCCCTCAACAAAGGCTTCTTCCTCCGCTTGCTCCTTAGAGCTTTCAGCCTTTGTCTTCGCAAACTTAGCCTCTACTTTAGCCCTCAAAGCCTCGTCCCTGGCATACTCGGCGACACCTCTAACTCCCTCTGCCTCAGCCAGTTTCTTCTTCAGGTCGGCGATATGCTCATTGGAAATCTACAGCTGACCCTTAACTTCCAGCAGACGCCCTGTCTGGTCCTCTGCCTGTTTTTTAGCACCAGCTAGGACGAATACCGCGCTATCTCTGGCCCTCGTCATCTCCTTCAGGTCCTCCCTTACCTTCTTGAGGTTAGCCTCAAATTTCTTAAGAGTATTTGCAGCATCCAAGTACTTGTCGCACTCCTGATCCAAGGCCCTACTTTAGTTATTGGCCTCCTCTTCCAACTTAAAAGTGGCCTGGACAGTCTACTAATCAAATCAAGCACACAGTAAGTTGGGAACTAAGGAATAAAACTCAACAAAGGCACAAGTATCAGAGGTCTTACCATACCTAGGTGCCTCTTGAGGTTAAGCACAACTTCCTGTCTCCTCAAGCCCTCTAGCTCGGCCATGTCAGAGGGGAGAAGCAGGGACCTTTCTAGAGCATCAGCCACGTAAGCGCCCTCGCCCCTTCGGAAGTCCCTGAGAGAGGTGTCATCCATCAAAGGCTTCCTATGAAGCATGGTGGCAGGCAACCAAGCCTGGGGCTCGGACTACTGGGTGACCTCCTTTCCCTTGCCTTGATACCTGATCCTCAATTACTTGGAAGGTCAGCGAGCTTCATCTTCCTCTTGGGAGGAACGAGATCTCCCCCTATCCACTGGGTTTTTGCCCTTGGAGGGCCTCTTCCTCTTCAAATCGGTAGACTCGAGCCGAGGATCCGAGGTCAGCTGAGTAGAGGACGACCTAGTCTGGGCAGGCAAAGATTTAGGTGGGGGAGGAGGAAGCTTGGGTGGAGGAGGAGGAAGCTTGGATTGTTGCTTCTCTAGCGCATCCTCCCCCGGATGGCCCTCGATCAAGTCGAACAAGCTAGTTTGAGGTTGTCTCTTGAAACCCATTTTAGCTTGAGTACCAATCCCTGATGATAGAAGGTCTGCTTCAGATAAATGGGGATCACCTAAGTCACCAGAAGGATCCTCAGATAGATGGACTTGGTCAAATGCACCAAATTCGTCCTCGGATGGACCAAAATTAGTAACTTCTTCTTCTTTTTCCAAACTTCCTCCCTCAGCCCCCACAACTTGGTGGGATAAGGAAGAGCCTGCCAACAGGACGCCCTCCGGGACGGAAGATCCTTCGGAGAGCAAGAATCCATGCTTCACCACGGTGATCCTACGAAGCCTAGGATCCTTAGCTTTGATCACGTATTTGGGAGCCGATTGGTTTATATCCGAGGATCTTGTGAGCAGCAATAACTTGGTCGTCAGCCTTATTCACAAAGACCTCTGCCCTAAGTACAGTTCCTAAGTCTTCCTTGTTGACCAAACGAAAGTGCCGTTCAAAGGCATGTGGATTTGCAAAAGAAAAAGCTTGTTCTTATTAGCAACCAAACAACACAAACTGTGAAAACATAGCAAATTAGCCATCCCATACTCTGAATACCCCACTTGGCTCCCCCTCTTCTGTTAAGCAATGAAGGCCATCGTGCCATTCCCCGAACACAATGAGAAAATCCTTATTCAACCCCTTGCTAGACTCAAGGAGACACTGGATGAGTCTAACTCTATCATCCTTCGTCTTCATGTAGCAGGACTTACCCGTTAGGTGCTGGAGGTTGTAGCACCAATTCAAGTCGTGATGGGTTAACCTCAACCTCATCTTCTCGTTCAAGGTATCCACGCAACCCAAGATCCTAAACATGTTAGTGGCGCACTGGGTAGGGGCTAATCGGAAGTGCCTAAGGTAGCCCCTCATTACTAGCCCCATAGGGATCCTCATATCGCTTTCAAGGAAGGTGATTATGGAAATCACTACCTCACCAACCTCCTTCCTGATATACCAATCCCCCTTTTCACAATACCTTAGATCCACATTACTGGGTATCCTATGGTTGGCGATGAATTCCTCCATTGCCTCCTCAGACTCAACCAACTTCTTAAACCTACCCATCCTAAAGAACGGCTAAAAGACTAAGGGAAGAGTGAAAGAAAGAGAGGAATAAAGAGAGAAGAAAATCAAAAAGGGAAAAGCACGAGATAGAGTAAGAAGAAAACTTACAGAAATGAGGAAAGGCACTTAGGACAGGTTTTTTAGGCTGCGAAGAGACGTGAGTTGGGTTGGAGACTTGACCGGATTCGGGGTATGTGCATAAGAACTCTTGAATGCAAAAGTGAACAGGCAAATCGGTTCAAATGGGTATTTACACCCTCAATCAAAAATAATTGTGTGCGGTTTCCCGCCCATAAAGGCAAAAAGAAATCCCCATCATTAGATTACCATCACACCGCCAAACTAGGGAGTATAGAGCCGCCAAAATTTAATATAGGTGCATGCCACATATCGAAGCGCTAGAAATGTGCATTAGACAGGTGAAAAGACTCTAAGTGCTGACGTAGGACCAGACTAGACAAGCCACGGCATAGGCCTGAGGACATCAAAATCCTCCTCCCCGTCTTAGGATCTTGACAGCAGGATTTTGAGGGGCTATTGTGGGGTCCAAGAATCCAACGATCCCAGCCCACTTCATATTAAGCCCAAGGCCCACGCCAAGGACGAAGAATCCCCTGGGAATGAGCGTAGAAAGCCCAAGTGGCCAAGGGATATCGCTGAGGATGATCTTGTTCTCGGACATCCGAGACCATAGAAAGGAAGGTAGCATGCCACCAAAGGCGGCATCCCAAATTTAATTTGACAAATTGAATATATAACATGATAAAATATCTAACTGAACCAATGTTAATTTCATATGGAGAGTCAAATATGCATAAAATTTAACAAAATAAATCATTAATTTTTTTTTAAAAGGAGGTTTACTTTATGATGAGTATAATGTAATGCATGGTAAAATAATATTTTAATCTAATTTTCAATTTTGGTTTTGGTTTTGGTGTTATAAGATAAATAAAAATTGTTTGGTGTACTGTAGGGCTATGTAAGAGATTTTGTGGTTAATGTTGACAATCTAACGTGTAAAATATTCGTTTATAAAAATTAAAGTTTCAAGTTGTTAGGAAAAATTAATCATCCTTGATGCTTTTACACATGTATATATCTGTTTTTCCAATGATTAGGGGTTTAAATTGGGTTGAGTTTCTATTAGTTTAACATTTTGGAGACCTTCTTTTAGAAGAAATTATTTTAGATAAAGTTTCAACCTATAACATCTTCTCTTAATTAATGCTCTTTCTTATCAGATGCAGACGTTAATTGATTTTTTTTGTGTAAAAGAGGATCAAGTCCTAAATTTTTTATTCAATGATAAGAAACTTTATTATTTGAGTTAATTGAAACCCACAATATTTTGAAGGCCTAATTAGAGGTAGGAAATATAGTGTATAACCATTATTTATTTATTTATTATTATTAAAAAGACTATCATAAAACTTGGGCCTTTATATGAAATAGGGAGTGAGACCTTTTTATAAAAGGGATGAAGGGTTTTTTAATAGGGGCCGTAGGCCTAGCCTTGGAATGGATCTTTTGCAAGACTAATCTGAAATGGGGCTGTATATTCTCTTACGGTCGGTTAAATACAGTTCTAAAATCCATTCCTTTTTGGTTGGAATCAAGACCTTTTGATTGTCGGATTCAATTGGTAGTTTTGAGCTCCAACAATGGCGTGGCAAGTTGGGTTGATGACAAGGCTACTCATGGGACTAAAAACTTGAAATAAGGTTAGAGAAAATATGTGGACACAAATTTTTATTTTTTTTTCCCAATTATGATCTAGTTGATTGTGTGTGGTGGAAAAAAAATTGGTAATTCCATGTGAATGTAAAAGAAAACCACTTACAGAATCACAATCAATTGCATCAAAATTGTGACAAAAATTGTGATCTTAGAACAATTAATGGGGTTATATGCTTATCTCTAATCTTAGTCCAAAACCAATCAAGTCTGATTAGTCGGTAATCATTTTGATTCATCAAACAAAAGAAATTAAGAAGGAAAAAAATCACTTCTTATTTTCAAATAATATTTTTGGTGAAAATACAATTTACATCTTTAAACTTGATGAATTTTCCTTTAATCCCTTAAGTTTTGACATTTTAGTTCATTAATCTTGATAACGCTGTCATTCTAATCCTTCTATCCATTACCTTTTTAAAAGCGCAAATATAATTCTTAAAAGTTAAAATAACTATCTTTTAAATTTTAAACATAAAAAAATAATTTTTATTAATTTATTTAAACCATTAAATTATTTATTAATCATTTAAAAATATAAAAAGACAAATCAATTCACACTCATGTGAAAATGGGAAAGTCTGTAGTATTGTTTTAAACTTAAGGCATACATGTCGTTGGAGTTAAGGTTCATTGGCTGAGCATTTTATAGTCTATATAGCTTATTTAGCTTCTGTAAAAAATTTTAAAGTTTTACTATTTCTAGATACAATTAAGTTTTCTTAGCTTATTTTTAAGCCTAGCTTATAAACTAATAAAAATAAATTCTCCCAAACGAGCACTTCTAAATTGTATCTGTAAGGTCGCAATTTGGGTCCCTAGCCTAAGTGATGGATGAACTTAGGCTCAAAAAGTCCAATACATTGAATTTGTGGAGAGTGGGTTGAAAAACTGGACTTTAATGAGTTGGACAACAAGTAAAGTAGATTCAGATGACAAGAAAAGGAAGATAGACTGATTTAAACTAAAGGAAATCGTCCTCGGCACAGTCTGAGGAGATTAGTTCATATATATTTCTCTCAAGTTTAATTACAAATTCAGTTCTTGATTGCTACAGTGTTTTTCTCTTCGTTTCTCCTTCCCTTCCTCTCAAAGTCTCTCTATTTTATACTATCTTCCCCTTTCATCTCCACCTTTCACGTGCATATCAGATTGTAGGTATTAATCCTTATCCCATTAGCACCTTCTTAAAGTCTTTAGGTAGTAGCTGTAAGGCTGAAAGTTACTGTTCAGGTATCACTTTCTCATCAATGCAGCTAGAGAGTTAGCTAAGAGTATTTAATGTGGTGGTAGCAGCTTTTCCTTTAGATATTTCATGATTTTCCTTTGTCTTGTTCTTTCTAGATACTTATCCTCATTCATGGAATTATCCAGAACATTACTCTTGATGGCAAACCACATCCTCTGACCTAAGCTTTGCTCAACCGAGGAGGGATTCTTCCTTGAACTACTCTTCTGGATGACCATAACTAGATTTCACTTCTTCACTTATTAACACAGATTCTTATGAAAGTGTTTACCCTTCCTCGGATTGTTTAACATCTTCGGATTGGGCCTTTGGCCAAATATATATACATAAATATGGGCTCCTAGGCCTATCACCCCTACAGTATCATTAGTGATAGTTGCAACAAATTGACAGCTTGTTTATCCTTCCATGTTGTGTATTGTTCTAGCATCTTAAATAAATTACAATCATTTTATTATAAACTAGGACAATGAACAAACCAAGTCATGTTGAGTAATAAAAGTTTAAGATTATTCATATAGTTTTATTTTGAACACATGTTGAGCTCATAATCATCAACAAACAAAATTACATCTTCAAGCTTGATTAGTTTATCATCGAATAAATTTGAGATTATGCATGAGCAACTTGACTTAATTTTTTAACCCCATCACAAATCTATGTTAATAATTAATAACTAAATTATAACTATAATTATATTATTTGAATTTATTAGATAGAATAATTTTTTTATATTATATATAAAATTAAATTCACCCACTTTGTATTGTTAAAATTTATTTATAATTTTTATTTATTTTAAATGGACTATTTATATTATTAATAAGTTATACAAAATAATTTAATAACTTATGAACTTCTGTGATAACATACATAGTCCAATATCAATTCCATATTAATATATTTTTATATGTGTAAACATATAAATACATATATTATATATATACCTAAATCAAATCTTATACTTATGAGTTTGTTAACGAACACATTATTATGTTTAAACTTGACTCATTTAAATGTCAAGTCTAAAATTAGTGTGGGCTTGACTCTTTTGTTAAATAAACAAGTTTTTTTCTTTTTAACTATTCCCAAATTGTTTATGATCAACTTGGTTCAATTATAGCCCTAAAGAATATGCACTTGCATATCTACTTTTTAATATCCACTAACTAGTTGCCAACCTGAAAATAGAAAACATGGGAAATTACATACAAAAAGGAATAAAGAATCAATACTAGAAAAATTAGCATTGTGGACAGTTTTGAGGTAAATTTTGACATGAAGCAACTATATCCTCTACAATTTATCCAAATATATTTCCTGAAATGCACAATTTTCGCCATTAATGAGGCAGGTATGATATGGATAAAGCTCGTTGGTGTATCCATATAACCTGTATAGTATTTGACAGTTCATGTCTCCTTTGTCCTTGTCAGTAGTTTTATTTTATAATCCAATGGACATTTTGCTTTATTGTAACTCAAATAGAACTGGCCGTTGTCGACCAGAAATTATTCTGTATATCCGGCACCTCTCTTTCTCACATAAATTTGAGTTTTATATATGCGGTTAGACGAGAGAAATGTATAATACGTTAGATGCACTGAATAATTTTACATTATTAACATTATTTGTTCTTCAAGCCAAAGAAACAATTGGGTTTATTTTCTTTCTCACTGTTTTGGTAAAATATAATATCATTGTGTTATATGAGGAATATGTTTAAAGACTCTAGTTAATGTACTGTCTAAAAAAAAAAAAAAAGACTCTAGTTAATGTGCTGCTCCCTAATCTAAAAGGAAGTTAAGTTCAATATTTGATTCTCATTAAGCAAATTCTCACTACGTCAACTTCTTCTTACTACATCGCCATTTACAATTAATGATCTAAATCTCACATCTACCTTATAAAAAAAAAAATTACATCAACGAAAATTGATTCAATACGCAGGGACAATTACAACTTATCTCTCTAATAGTTTTTGGTGCTACCTACAACACATAAAACACAATTCTTCACTCACAATAATCATGTTATATCTTCCTTCAGATAAAAAATAAAATAAAATCTTGCTATATAGATAACGTTGAAATCCAGAGAAGAGTTTAATAAATTCTTACTAAATAATAACAATAAACAGTCAATTATGATTAGTAATATATCTATCAGATTCAGACACCTATGAAAGAGGTTGTCATCCACTTCCAAAGTCATCAAATAATTTCTTTTATTATGCCAACCAATTGATAATTAGTTTCATTGTAAATTTGTAATCATCCATTAAGTGAATAAGATTTTATAACCTTCAAATCTTGAATTAATCATATTAACTAATTCAGAATTAAGCTGCCAAAGGACAATAGACTTGCCAAAATAGATTAAAAAAGCCATATAAATACCCCATATATGGTTCTCCTGAAGCCATCACGAGTCTAAACTAAGAAAAACAAAGTTTTGCTATTGATATTGCTATCTCTTTTGAGTCTTCTCTGACATAGCTATGGTGAAAAAGAGGGCTAGCATAGGACGCCAAAAGATTCCAATTGCAAAAATACCTAAGAAAAATCATCTACAAGTTACATTCTCTAAACGCCGTTCAGGACTTTTTAAAAAGGCTAGTGAGCTTTGCACCCTTTGTGGGGTTGAGATTGCAATAATAGTTTTCTCCCCAGCAGAGAAGGTCTTCTCTTTTGGCCACCCGGAAGTTGAGTCCATTCTTGATCGATATCTTACTCGAAACCCTCCACTGGAGTCTAGTGCTCACCAACTTATTGAAGCTCATCGAAATGCTAATGTTCGTGAGCTCAACATACACCTGACTCAAATTCTTAATCAATTTGAAGCCGAGAAAAAGCGGGGAGAAGCTCTTGACCAAATAAGGAAGTCTAACCAGAGGCAGTTCTGGTGGGAAGCCCCTTTCAATCAGCTTGGATTGCATGAGCTCGAGCAATTGAGGGCATCAATGGAGGAGCTAAAGAAAAATGTAGTAAAACAAGCCAACAAGATCTTGATTGGCTCTACTACCAACTCTTCCCAATTTTTGGCAGTGAACGGTATTGGAAGTAGTGCTGATTTGTTTGAGAACAAACATACAGAGTTTAATGCTTCTTCCACTATGTCCAATGTCTATAATTTTGGCTATGGAAATGGGCTTTTCTGATTTTTTTTTTTTTTTTTCCTTGTTGGTTTCCTTTTGGAGGTAGTTATATGCTAGTAACTCACTAGTCATGACCAATCTACGTGTAGTTTTCATTTTCAATTATGGTTTGTAGTTGAATGATAATCTTGGAAATAAATTTTCTTGCTACACTTAGGGATTTTACATAGATTTTTTGGTATGGTTTCTTCTCCAATTTCCGAAATTAGTGAATCCATTAGGAGAGATCATGCATTTAGCTCAATATATTAGAACTCATTATTGATGAATTCATTTGTGATGAATTTGCATTAATGAAAAAATTCAAGGCCTGCCTGCAATATTAACTGCCTTTTCGCTCTAGAGCCATCAGTAACTGTTATGTAGGTGCCTTAGGGGACAAATGGAGTTTAATGAGTAAAATTCAATCATTTGCAGAAATCATCGATTTCTTCTTTTTTTTTTTTCTTTTTTTCTTTTCGGGTTCTTTTTTGGAGGCTACAATAATACGACAATTCATCTAAATTGTGTAGATTGAGAGAGTCTCATGTTGAATTAAATATGCCTATATTCCGGATGTAGTTCCAACGTTTGTCAATCTGGTAACCACCATTACAAAGTAAGAAATGTTAATTTTACCATTTTTTTTAATTATTGATAAGATAGTATTTTAATCCTATAGCATCTACTTCATTAAGATTGTTTTTTATTATCATTCCAATATACCGGTTGGTTGGTTTTTGGAGTACATGAGAATTGAATCCAAGATATCTTATTTGACGATAGAAAACTATTATAGTTAAGCTAACTAGAAGGCACAATATTTTACCATGTTAATTAAGAAAATTTGTATACCAAAAAATAAATTTTTTTATTAAAAACTTGATTTTTTTTTTCCCCTCATGCAAAACATATCTAGAATTTTATTTGTACAATTGCATAAAATAGAAAACTTACAATTTTGTTTTTAGTCAGAAAAAAAAAAAAAAAATAACATCCTGAAAGGCTTATAAAATTAGTTTAAACTAAGGTGGTCAATTCCGTACCGTACCGGCCGGTACGGCCGGTATATACCGGACCGGTCAGTGCACCGGTACAGATAACCCTCTCGTTTTGTACAGGAAAAAATACCGGCCGTACCGGCGAAATCCGGCTATTTCGGCCGGTAAATGAATACCGGGCCGAAACATGAAAAGTCTCATTTGTAGGGAAAGAAAACAGAGAAGAAGGAGAAAAGGAAGAAGACGGCGATGAAGCAGGGGTGGCGCCGTGAAGCAACTGCTTCTTCTTCTTCTTCTTCTTCTTCTTCTTCTTCTTCTGCTTCTTCTTCTTCTTTCCTTTTTTCCTTCTTCCTCTTTGTCAGGTCTGTCCGTCTCCCTCTTTTTTTTTTTTTTATTTTTTTTTTTTTTTTTTCCTTGTTGGTTTCCTTTTGGAGGTAGTTATATGCTAGTAACTCACTAGTCATGACCAATCTACGTGTAGTTTTCATTTTCAATTATGGTTTGTAGTTGAATGATAATCTTGGAAATAAATTTTCTTGCTACACTTAGGGATTTTACATAGATTTTTTGGTATGGTTTCTTCTCCAATTTCCGAAATTAGTGAATCCATTAGGAGAGATCATGCATTTAGCTCAATATATTAGAACTCATTATTGATGAATTCATTTGTGATGAATTTGCATTAATGAAAAAATTCAAGGCCTGCCTGCAATATTAACTGCCTTTTCGCTCTAGAGCCATCAGTAACTGTTATGTAGGTGCCTTAGGGGACAAATGGAGTTTAATGAGTAAAATTCAATCATTTGCAGAAATCATCGATTTCTTCTTTTTTTTTTTTCTTTTTTTCTTTTCGGGTTCTTTTTTGGAGGCTACAATAATACGACAATTCATCTAAATTGTGTAGATTGAGAGAGTCTCATGTTGAATTAAATATGCCTATATTCCGGATGTAGTTCCAACGTTTGTCAATCTGGTAACCACCATTACAAAGTAAGAAATGTTAATTTTACCATTTTTTTTAATTATTGATAAGATAGTATTTTAATCCTATAGCATCTACTTCATTAAGATTGTTTTTTATTATCATTCCAATATACCGGTTGGTTGGTTTTTGGAGTACATGAGAATTGAATCCAAGATATCTTATTTGACGATAGAAAACTATTATAGTTAAGCTAACTAGAAGGCACAATATTTTACCATGTTAATTAAGAAAATTTGTATACCAAAAAATAAATTTTTTTATTAAAAACTTGATTTTTTTTTTCCCCTCATGCAAAACATATCTAGAATTTTATTTGTACAATTGCATAAAATAGAAAACTTACAATTTTGTTTTTAGTCAGAAAAAAAAAAAAAAAATAACATCCTGAAAGGCTTATAAAATTAGTTTAAACTAAGGTGGTCAATTCCGTACCGTACCGGCCGGTACGGCCGGTATATACCGGACCGGTCAGTGCACCGGTACAGATAACCCTCTCGTTTTGTACAGGAAAAAATACCGGCCGTACCGGCGAAATCCGGCTATTTCGGCCGGTAAATGAATACCGGGCCGAAACATGAAAAGTCTCATTTGTAGGGAAAGAAAACAGAGAAGAAGGAGAAAAGGAAGAAGACGGCGATGAAGCAGGGGTGGCGCCGTGAAGCAACTGCTTCTTCTTCTTCTTCTTCTTCTTCTTCTTCTTCTTCTGCTTCTTCTTCTTCTTTCCTTTTTTCCTTCTTCCTCTTTGTCAGGTCTGTCCGTCTCCCTCTTTTTTTTTTTTTTGCTGAACCTTTTTTTCTTCTTCTTCTTCTTCTTTGTCAGATTTGTCCGTCTCCCTCTCTTTTTTTTTTCTTTTTTTTTTGCTGAAACTTTTTTTCTTCTTCTCTGTTGGTCTGTCCGTCTCCTCTCTCTTTTGTTTTGCTTAACTTTGTTATGTATGTGGTGTGGTTTCTGACTCTCCCTTTCTTTGTTTTGTATTTGTTTTTGAAATTTCCTAAGCTCTCCATGTGACTGCAGGACACTGACACCAGCTGCCAAGCATTGAAAATATTGAAAGCATTTAATTTTTCAAAAAAAGATGAGCTCCAACGTGAAAGCTCTCTCCATCACTACTTTCAGCTTTGGCCTTTGAACCCAAATGATGTGACATAATGTATATGTATTGTTATATTGCCACGGTATTGTAACAAATTTATATTTTAAACAATGCTAATATTACAATATTTTAAATAATTTTTGTCATAATTTATAATGTGAAGAGTTATAAGTGATGAAAATATAAACCCACATGTACTCACAATTTTTTTCACCCCTCACAACTTATCATATAAGGAGTTGTGGTAAAAGTTAATAACTCCATAAAAAAATATATAAAAAGTTGCAAATGTGATATATTGAGTTATTAGAAATATAACTTTGTATATTATACAAAATATTAAAAAATAGCGGTAAATCCGAAACGGTACACCGGTATTGACCGGTATCCGAAATATATCGTACCGCTGACCAAACCGGTACAGTCTCCGGTACGGTATTGACTTCCTTGGTTTAAACTCTAGAGCATAAATCAAAATCACTCCAAAATTTAAAGGTATATATTACAACATAGTCTATCATTTTTGTTGTTAACTCGATTAAAATATGTCATTTCAACTATTGTTAAAGAAATTTATGCGAGTTTTTTTTTTGAAAGAAAATTATGATTTATTTTATTTTATTTGTTAATGTTACTACAGTGCGCATTAGGTTTATTTTATATTTTTATTTGAGCTTGCGTTTAGATTAATATGCTTGTGAACAATTAGTCAGAGTATTTCAAGTCCTCTATCAGCAATGCTAAGGATATGCCTACAGCTATGGTAACCATGATTGAGCTTATTAAAAGGAATTTGTTGAGGAGGCTTCAAGTGAAGAGGGAAGGCTGGGCAAACTTGGCTGGAAAATAATATTTCAAAATTGAAGGAAAGTTAAACAATGTAAGATTGAAATCAAAGTGAGTCAATTTGATTATGCTAGAAATGGGCTTTTTGAGGTTGGTTGCATAGCCACCAAAAAAAAAAAAAATGGTAAAAAGCTTAGGGCTAAGACATATCTGGCATTCTATAATAGAATGTCATTTATGTATTATCTATGATTAGTACATTTGAAAATTATGTTGACCCTTGCTAAACCACTACAGCATACACTAATCCTATGAGCCAATTATTTTCCCCTGATACCTAGTTTAGAGTCTTTAGACCAATGGGCTAAGACTTCAACAGTGTAGATATTTTGTATTAGTTAATAACCTGTGGTCCCTATTCCCAAAGAGGATCTTGAAAAATGTTAACTAAAGGCAATTAAAGTATTTTTGAATGTTCAGAAGTGATCATAACTAAGAAATGCTCTAAACTACTTTAAAAGTGATGTCAAAAAATGATATTTGCTCTCTCTTTTGAACAACTAATTATTGAATGAGTTTCCTTTTTTTTTTTTTTTTTTTTTTTTTTTTTTTTTTTTTTTTTTTTTTTTTTTTTTTTATCACTGGAAATTAGACATACAAGTCTTCAAAATTGACACATACTTGGCCTAATTCTTTTTTTTTTTTTAAGAATCACATACTTGGCCTAATTTAAATTTAAAATGAGTAAGATATGTCCATTTGAAGCTTGGATAGTAGATTTGTCAGCCAAGTATGCATCTTTTTAAGGTTGCGCACCCTTAGTTCAAGCCTATGTAAATTGCTGCAGAAACTCTATTCTTCTATAAATACACACCTTATGCCTCCATTCAAAATATATTTTAAAGAGTTTTTTTGCTACTATTCTTCCAAAAACTCTCTTTTTTCACTCAATCTTTTCACACTAGTCTTATTCATGATTTTTTTTTTTTTTTTTTTTTAATTTTCAAAACTTCTATCTTAAGAGTCACTTTATGCATAATGTGGTTTTTAATCCTTCTTTCAAAACCGTTTCAAAATTTTATTTTATTTTTAGTTGTGATTATCGTATTCAATTTAGATCTTCAATTCCCCCTTCAATCTCATCCAATCTTGTTAAATAGACACTAAGGGGCTAGTTATAAGTTTCAGATATGTGATTTTCAAACAAGGTAAGTCCTTCCCCCATGACTTTTTATTGCTTAAATATGAATGAAGGTGATGTTTATTTTTATGAATGTGTTCTTGGATATTGTTTTTGTATAGAACTAGGTTTTGATTAGTTTAGATTTAATTTGTTATGTTATAGTTTGTTCTCAATGAAAGAGTCAAGTCAATAAAATAAAACTCATGTGAATCCAATTGAATATGGAAAATAATTTTGGAATTAGGTTTCATGTCAGGATGCGCACTCATGATTGATTGTATGGTCACAAATTTAACATTTGCGTATGCATGCTTCAGGCTTGCATATGTAGCTTGACTAAAATTAGGAAAACTTTGTTTTTTGATTCTCTGATTTGATTGCTTTGTTACTTTTCGTATGCCATCAGATTTGACTTTACTCATATTTGGGAAATTAATAATTATTCGTTATTTTCCATAATTTTTAGTTGACATTACCATAATCAAATTTTATTTGGATAAGTCTAGAATGAAGTTTTCCCTTATTAATGCATCTTTGGTGTGATTTGGTTTGCTTTGATTATTGATTAGAGAGATTCAATTTGTTGTCAAATTTAGCTTGACTTGATTAATTAGGCTTGATTTGTTTTCAAATTGCAAATATGTTTCCTTCTTTACTATGACATGAATGATGAATATGAATGTGTTGATGAATGTTGAATGCATGATGAATATATGAACAACTAGTTTAGGGTTCACATGAGTGTGTGTGTGTGTGTGCACACTACTTTCTTGCATGATTTAGGATCGCCCATTATGGGCTTCCTTGATAGAACTAGGCTATGGAACATAGGCCCACATGCCAAGGGACTTAGGTTTCTAATACTGTCCTAAGGTGTATCCTAACTTTGAATCTAGTATCCAGTGTAGACCTTTACAAGGGATCAAAATTGGTTTTTGGACTTGAACTAGGTGACGACTCCCAACCCCCTACCTCCAATCCACTTGGCTGAGGCATACTCCTTGGGCAACAATCCCCTGTCTAGGATGGTGAGCCTAAAGTAGAGACTTCCTAGGGATAGAGAGTTAAGACTCTAGTTTATTTTGTAGCTTATCTGACAAGGACCCTCCTAATGATGCCTTGCACATCTTTTTACCCTATGAACCCTCAATGGAGGTAAGTGGGGGATCTTAAGTCCCATTGGGGCTTAAGGTCTTTGTACCTCACCTCATAAACTCACAGCATGTGCCATTGCTTGTGATGACATATAACTACAATTACAAGTTAACCTACCTATCCATTAAGGGAAAATGTTTCTCTCCAAACTAGTTTATGGAGAAACTCTTCAAACTCCTCATATATCGTTTTATTGAATGTGAATTTTGAAAATCTAATAGTCAGATTATATGTTCTTATTATATCCTCCATGCTTGAAAAATTTTAAGAAGATTAAAGATCAATAGCTATGTCATCAATAAAATGATTAAATTTTAAGTTTTTTTGATATAAAAATATGCATAAAAAATAAGTTTATTAATTGTTATTTGAACAAAATTTGATATGCATGTTAAGGACATATAAAAAAAAAAATGCAATCCAACCGTTAGATTTTCAAAATTCTCAAACAATAAAAAGATATAGGAGAAGTTTGAAGGGTTTTTCTCCAAATTAGTTTGGAGATAAATCTTTTCCTCCACTAAAGGCCACTTCACCTGGGCTGGAGAACAAGGCACCTAGTTGTGAGTGGTATTTTGAAGGAAAAGGAGAAGGAAACCCTATTAATCTATACCCATACATAGAATAGCCATAAAACTCGATCCCTAGGGAAAAGCCCAAAGTCACATGTCTTAAAGAAGAAACCAAAAAGAAATAAGAATATGATCCAATTAGCCAAGGTAAACCCTAACTTTTGAGCCTAATTCAAAACCTTTTTTTTTTTTTTTCAATTAAGGGGTCTAAAAGCATGAGTATACATAGACTTTGGAAAATGATAATGGACTATAAACTCATAAGATACCCAAAATTTTGGCCTCAAATCCAATAAAATTTCTCAAACAAAAGGCCCATGATCATGAGTATGTTATGAGCTTTATTGAAATGATGTTGGACTCATCCATAATGTTTTGACACCTTAAAACCCCAAAGAGTTGGTTAGGCCCACTAAAAAAGCTCAATGAGGATTAAAAAAATGAGACGAACACAACCATTGGACCAAATCATTGAAATTAGATGTATGGCCCATATGAGAATAGGGAGATCATTGTTATTGACTCCGTTCCGATCCGGCTGAAACGGCCAGAATATTTTGTACCGGTATGCAAACCGGTACGAGAATCGTTCCACCTCGGATTAGATTTCGGCCTATTTCGAGTCATTCCGGCCATTCCAGCCAATTTCAGCCGAGATAAGGATTTCGGCCAGTACTAGATTTTGCCTATTTAAAGAGAGGAAAAAAAAAAAAAAAAAAAAAAAACTGAAACAATTAAAAGTTAAAACCAAAGAAAGCATTCAAAAAAAAAAAAAAAAAAAAAAAGGCAGAGAAGTTTGTGGAGACTGGAGAAGAAGAATGGAGGAGATTAGATGGAAAGGACATGGTAAGTGAAAATGGAAAATACGTGTGGAGTAATGGAGATTGTGAGGAAACTTCTAGGAAATTTCCTAGTTCAAAAACTAATCCTAGATTCTTATTCATTTACAATAATGCCACAAGTAAAAAGTTAAAAAATATTCACATAAATTTTTTATCAACTTTACTTCATTTGCTTTTAAGGTGAAAGAGTATACACTATACATTTATTAATTTGTTTACAATTATTCAAAATGTGAATTTTATTTGTAGAAAGTTAAAAATATTTAAATATTTTTTAATCCCACTTTATTTAAGATTTTAAAAAAGTTAAATTCATTATTTTATATAATAGTAATAATATATATATATATTATATTTTTAAGGAATCCGAAACACCTTGAAATGGTACGCCGAAATAGGCCGGTACCGAAATATTCCGTTCCACTGGACAAAATGAAACAAGTCCCGAAACGAAATTAATAATATTGAGGGAGATTGAAAAAATAAATGGACCGTGATCCTTGAAACTAGATGTAAGGCCCATCTTAAGGAAGGGATTGAACATTGCAAATAGGCTTTGGCTAGAAGAGATGGTCTTAGGAATGGAAAATATAAAATATTCTAACGGGATGGGATGAGTAAAAATTAAAAAAATAAATAAAAAGGAAAAAAATAAAACGAAACAAAACAAAACATAAAGAAAAAGAAGAAGTGTTGGTGTGGGCTTTGAAGTGTCATGGCTCACTTTAAATATAGGTCCAAATAAGTTTTATAAAAGAGAAAAAAAATGGGGAAAATTTCTAAAACATGATGGGCCTCTATTATGAATGAGGCATTGATCTTAATGTTTAAACTTCTTGAATAATCTATGCTTATGCCCAAATGAGGATGAATGAGTGAGATGAGTAACTTGTAATTGGATCCAAGCCCAAAGAGAGAAAAAAAAAAAAAAAAGAAAAAAAAAAAAAAAGGATGGGGCAGTGGCTATCTTCCTTGAGAAAATGATGCTCAAAATGGTAAAATAGTAATTTGAGGATTTCATTTATTTTTATTCAATAATAAGAAGATAGAATAGTGGGGATGAAAGAGGGGGAAGTCGAGTATATGTGTTTGTTCATGGATCTACCGCCCACCGACAAAATTGGTCTAACCACACCAATCCACCCCTCTTAGAGCTCCGCTGAAGGTTTCTGGCATGGTGGTCAGCAGGACTACTCCAGTACCGACGTCAAACCGATGTGGTGAGCGATGTTGAGATGTGCACATCGCTAGAAACCGCACCAACCCGAGTACATGTGTGTGTCTATATATATATATATATATATATATATACTTAACTCTTAAAACATATTAACATATCAACTAGAAGTCTTTACTTCCATGATCAAGACAAATCATCTTAATTGATATGTTATAGTCTTCGCAGATGAAGTGCCCAATTTCATTACCGATTACGAACTAAAATTAAGAGTTTATAAAGAACTTGTGATTTATATCTTTTGTGACTTTTCACATAAATCACATACTATGCATCTTATAGACTATATTATAATGTCCAAATATTCATGTTACTATCATTTTAAATAATAATAAAGCACTTTATTAATCACAACATTAAGTCATACATAATTTCATACATAATATCATACAATAAGATTTAAGGGCTCTAATCCTAACAGACTCTATGAAAGGAAAGTATTTCTCTATGATAGAGTGAGATTGAGAATTTGAGATGAGACTTGAGAGAGTGAGAAAGAGAGCTTTTGTTCTTAATAAGTGGAGGGTTCAGTGAGAGCCTAAGATTGAGAGGGAAAACCTACTATTTGTTTGGCAAGATTAGGGTATGGAAAAATTATGTGGTGCAGAGACTCCAATGTGTGTGGCTGAGACCAAAAGTGAAAGAGAAAATATCTTACACAGTTAAACTGACCAAATATGGCACCGTTTGGGTTTTTTTTTTTTTTGGTTGAGAAAACGCAAGACAACTAGACAAGAGTACAAGACACGTTTGGTATTATATTAGATTTAAAAAAAATTTATATATATATATATATATATATATATAGACACACACATGTACTCGGGTTGGTGCGGTTTCTAGCGATGTGCACATCTCAACATCGCTCACCACATCGGTTTGACGTCGGTACTGGAGTAGTCCTGCTGACCACCATGCCAGAAACCTTCAGCGGAGCTCTAAGAGGGGTGGATTGGTGTGGTTAGACCAATTTTGTCGGTGGGCGGTAGATCCATGAACAAACACATATACTCGACTTCCCCCTCTTTCATCCCCACTATTCTATCTTCTTATTATTGAATAAAAATAAATGAAATCCTCAAATTACTATTTTACCATTTTGAGCATCATTTTCTCAAGGAAGATAGCCACTGCCCCATCCTTTTTTTTTTTTTTTCTTTTTTTTTTTTTTTTTTCTCTTTGGGCTTGGATCCAATTACAAGTTACTCATCTCACTCATTCATCCTCATTTGGGCATAAGCATAGATTATTCAAGAAGTTTAAACATTAAGATCAATGCCTCATTCATAATAGAGGCCCATCATGTTTTAGAAATTTTCCCCATTTTTTTTCTCTTTTATAAAACTTATTTGGACCTATATTTAAAGTGAGCCATGACACTTCAAAGCCCACACCAACACTTCTTCTTTTTCTTTATGTTTTGTTTTGTTTCGTTTTATTTTTTTCCTTTTTATTTATTTTTTTAATTTTTACTCATCCCATCCCGTTAGAATATTTTATATTTTCCATTCCTAAGACCATCTCTTCTAGCCAAAGCCTATTTGCAATGTTCAATCCCTTCCTTAAGATGGGCCTTACATCTAGTTTCAAGGATCACGGTCCATTTATTTTTTCAATCTCCCTCAATATTATTAATTTCGTTTCGGGACTTGTTTCATTTTGTCCAGTGGAACGGAATATTTCGGTACCGGCCTATTTCGGCGTACCATTTCAAGGTGTTTCGGATTCCTTAAAAATATAATATATATATATATTATTACTATTATATAAAATAATGAATTTAACTTTTTTAAAATCTTAAATAAAGTGGGATTAAAAAATATTTAAATATTTTTAACTTTCTACAAATAAAATTCACATTTTGAATAATTGTAAACAAATTAATAAATGTATAGTGTATACTCTTTCACCTTAAAAGCAAATGAAGTAAAGTTGATAAAAAATTTATGTGAATATTTTTTAACTTTTTACTTGTGGCATTATTGTAAATGAATAAGAATCTAGGATTAGTTTTTGAACTAGGAAATTTCCTAGAAGTTTCCTCACAATCTCCATTACTCCACACGTATTTTCCATTTTCACTTACCATGTNTCTAGAAGCAAAAATCAAGCACAAACATGAAAGTTCGACACAACAAAGTGAACTAAAAACAAAATATAAAATAACCCTAAAAACAAAATAAAACAGCAAAGGAAAAAAAAAAAATCAAACGTTAGTGAACTCAAAACAAATAAAAATAGTATGAGAAAATAGTCCTTTTTTTTTTTTTTTTTTTTTTTTTTTTTAAGGTTCACTCATGTTGTTTGCTATTTGATTTTGTTTCTAGGGCTCAAATATTGTAAATTTATTTGTTGGTCATCCTATTGATTGATTATACTGTTTTGATTTTAGTTTATTATATTATTATGGTTTTAGTTGATTATCTTGTTGTTATTATATGGGCTCAAAATGCTATTTTTTAGAGGCCAAAAAGCCCAAATTTTAGAATAATAATTTTTAAAAGCCTAGCCCACATAACTGAACGAGCCGCACTAAGCTGCTAAGATTAACCACACCATGTGTTGATCGATTCTTACCCTCCAAAAGTGAGGTGCGGTCAAGCATAGGGTGAAACCACACCCTATAGGCGCAGTGCAAAAAACTTCTCCAAAACCAATCGCACTGAACCGTGTACACCCTATGTGACACCACAAAAGATGTTCTTACGATTTATACTATCACTTGGACTCAGCCATTATATAGAGTTTAATGAGCATAATTACAAAAACGATTGATTTTTTTTTTTTTACTCTTTCTAGGAGTATACAATGACAAATCATCGAAATAGTGTAGATGGATAGAATCTCTAATTGGTATATCACATATGCCTACAACAATATAAATTATTCAAATATTTTTAGAAAGTCCCAAGTAAGGATTCTTAATTTTACCACCTTCATTGAGAAAGTTCGTACCCCAAAAATAAATCGTTTCTTAAGAACTTGATTTTGTTTCCCCTCGTGCAAAACACGCCTAGATGGGTAGATGTTTATCTGTAACAATACTTTATTTTTTTGAGGAAAATCTGTAACAATACATAAAATAGAAAAGTTACACAGAATCTTTTTTTTTTTTTTTGGTCGGAAAAATACAGAACTACACACCGAAAAGGATATATATATATATATATATATTTAAGTATCGTTCTGTCTTCTCTAAAAAAATAAAAACCTATCGTTCGGATAGACAATTAAGTCTACAAAAATTAGTTGGAAAATTCTAGGATTATACATAACCTTTGCAAAATGACACAGTAATGAATATAACTAGTAAATTTTAAATGAATGTCTAATTTTTATTATTTTTTAAAATTAATGACAAATCAATTAGAAAAAAGCTAAAATTTGTTGTATTCTTAATATCACTTAAGCTAAATTAAAAAAATAATTAATTTTCAATTACAATTAGAGAATATATAATGACTAGGATAATAATGACTTTTTTTCTCTTCTTTTTAGAATAGGATAATAATGACTTATATATATACACGTAAATACACATATATTAACTCCCAAGGGATTGGCCTAGTGGTTTTCAAAGCCTCATGAGATCCCTCATAAAAATAAAAAAAAAAAAAATAAAAAAGCCTTATGAGATCCAAAGTTCTTGGGTGTGAAACTTCTACCCTTCATCTTGGGAACACTTCAAAGTGATTCCTCCATTAAAATTGCCTTAGAATAAAAATCTTCTGTCAAACTCTGAGTATTCCACATTTATATATAACTTTCATTTTGCTTAAGCCCCTATACAAACAAGATGACTTTTTTTAGTATACAAACTTAAATAGTGACTCAACTGGTTAGCACATTAATCTTCTTAGATATTTGGACCCTAAATATAGAATATTCTATATTTAGGGTCCAAATATCTAAGAAGATTGATGGGAATGAGGTTTTGAGTTTTTTTTTCCTTCTCAAATATGAAATGGAATTATCAAGTGGGACATCATAAAGTTAACCTCATGCCTTAATTTTATCCATAAGATTGTGTTTGGATAGGGGGAGGAGAGGAAAGTAGAATGAGATAATTGAGGAAGCTTAATGAATCTTGTTTGGATGTCTTCTTTTTTTTTTTTTTCTTTTTTTTTTTCTTTTTTATATAAGAAAAAGTAAGGTTCAGTTTTATTGATGAATGAAATTATTTTGGAATACATCATCCGAATCTAGTTGTTGTTCTTCTACCTATACATCAAAATATGTAGATAAAACTACTCTTCTGGTAAGGAAATGAGCAGGTTGAGTGCCCTCTCTCTTCACATGACGAAAACTACAACTTTGTAATTAAAGTAGAGGCGAAGTTCCTCTCCCTTACCCTCTACTCTTCTCTCTCTACCAACATTCAAATAAATTATAAAAACATACTAACAAGAGCAGAGTAGGGGGTCAAGAGGGCCCAACCCCCTTGCCCCTTTTCTTCTTCTTCCCTTATTTCTTCTCCATTTTTGAATTTTTTTATTTAATTTTCTTTTATATGTCAAACCTATTAAAAAAACATTACAAAAAGAAAAAATGTTTCATTTATATATATATATATATATATACATGTCTATATATATTTTTTGAGATAATTACAATATACTATTAATCTCGTAGCTTAAATTCTCCTCCCCCTTTAAACCCCCCAAGAACTTTGTGCATGAGGAGGTGTTGACTAAGGTAAAAAGCCCTTGACGTTTCCTATTTTATCTTAAAGTTAAGAGGTAAAATAAAAGCAAGGATTCAAAATAATAATAATAATAAAGAAAGAAATTTGTAATTGAAGATAAAAAATACAAAGAAATAAAATTAAAAAATGTTACCTTTAAAAGGGTTAAGAGTTCAAATTCTTTATATGATATTTATTATTTTTCACAAAAATAAATGTTTATGCATGTAATAAATTTAAAAACAATTATGTAATAAACTTTATAATTTAATATTATTTTTAAGTTGAACTCAAAAGTATTTGATGCACAAATGTTACTTATAATATGGCTTATAATTTTTATGATTTAATCATTTTATAAAGTTAAATACACTTTCAAAAAAAAAAAAGTTAAATACAATTAACATAAGTTGTTCTTGGGATTTATTTACTTACTAAAAATCATTACATGAGAATTATAAGTAAAAATTTGATAAAAAAAAAATTTACATCAAGGTTTATTCATATATAAAAACCCTAAAAAATTAACACAATATAACGGATTGTTATATTTTTATGGGTTTTATAACATGAAAATACCACTTAGTATTCATATGAGTATCATTTTTTATTATTATTTAAATTGGTTAAGTATTATATGTATTGAGTGCACGCATTTGCATAATATGCGTATCTACATGTCCACAATTGTATGGACTATGAAGACAAGTATATATGTTTTTTTTTCATAATAAATTCTTCCGCACTTTAAGTCAAATCTTAGCTCTGCCATGCATACTTCCAATATACCATGTTCTTCCATTGAATGTGTAAATCTTTTTTCAACGTTTTTCCTGATATGCCTTGTTTGTAATTTTAGGATTTAGACAGTGTATTACTGTACGTCATGAGCTATTCTAGTGATTGCATTCTGGGATCGTGGATCATATTTCTGCGTCACACAATATCTTAATGATCGTTCGTGAAGATGGGCAATTCAGCCTAGTACAATTTTAAAACAAATCCAGGATTGTGGAAACTATCTTTTCTTTCTGTATCATTTTCATATTTCAGCTTGAGAGTGAGACCAACCCAACTTTACTAGCTAGTCCAGACTGTAGCCACTTAAACGAACCAGGAACTCTGTATTTGGTGCTTAGTTGCAACGCTTAAAGACAGTCATCAAGATGGCATCTCCCTCGCATTAGTTTCATTGTAATTAATAATTTAATACTATTAAAGATGGTTTTGAGGTTCTTATTACTATATCACACACAAAATCATCTCGTATTAGTTTATGGTTTGCATAAAATTTTATCTATTCCAAATAAAATTATTTTTTAAAACATTTCTAACCTTTTTCAATGTAGATTCTCAAAAAAAAAAAAAAAAAAAAATTCATTGTAATACCGATTTGTGTTTTGATTTGATAATAAAGTGCGCAATTATTAAAAGCAAACATCATAGGTAGAAACTCTATTAAAAAAATAATACCAAGACAAAGGGCAATGCCTTTTATTCTATGGCCTACTTCAGATTGGATTAGCTTGGTTCATATGATCATATCTAAGATCAATGTCTACAGTAGTATATGTAAAACAAAGAAAATTAAGTTGTATCATCATGTATGTAAGAGATTATTATTATTATTATTATTATTATTTTTTAATTTAGGAAAAGATATTAACTTTTCTTTTTTGGAGGAAAAGGGAAAAGATAATAGCTGTATGTGTGTAAGCGATTTAGAAGTAAATCTAAAGTTCCTTTTTTCGATCAAAAAATGTAAAGTATTTTTCCTTAATCTATTGTGAAGGAAAGTCAAACTCAATTCTAATTCCAATTTATTAAGATATTAACCGGCCCCAAATATGCTATATTATGACCTCTAAAGGTCAAATGATCATTGATTATAAACCTATAAATAGATAATTATGTCATAGTTGTCATCCACACAGTAAAGAAGATTTTGTAACGTCAAAATCTTTGATTAATAATACAGAGTAATTGACAATTAAGACACACAAATGATAGTTTTAGTAGTAATTAATTACATAGTTAACGCAAAAGGCCCTATATAAGTACCCACTTTTCAGTTTTCCCGGCAGAAGCACAAAAAATCCAAAAAAAAAAAAACAAGTATTTTTCTTTTCAGTCTAGTCGAGTTGAATCTCTGATAGGTTTAGCTATGGCAAAGCAAAATCTTAGCATGGGTCGCAAAAAGACAGGATGTACAAAAATTCTGAGCAAAAGTCATCGACATGTTACATTCTCCAAACGTCGGTCAGGGCTTTTTAAGAAAGCTAGTGAGCTTTGTACACTTTGTGGGGCTGAGATTGCCATTGTTGTTTTCTCACCAGCGGGCAAGGTTTTCTCATTTGGTCACCCCAACGTTGAGCCTATACTCGATCGTTTTCTTACTGGAAACCCTAACTTAGGGTCCAAGAAAAAACAGCTCATTGAAGCTCATCAAAATGCTAATGTTCGTGAGCTCAACAGTTATCTCACTCAAATTATCAATCAAGTCGAAGCTGAGAAAAAGTACGGAGAAGCACTTGGCCACATTAGGAGGGCTAACCAAAGACAATGCTGGTGGGAAGCTCCAATCAATGAGCTTGGGCTGCATGAGTTAGAGCAATTAAGGGTTTCGATTGAGGAGCTAAAGAAGAATGTAGCAAAACAAGCCAACAAGATTTTGTTTGAGTCTACTCCTAATTCTTTACCACACTTGGAGATGAATGGCATAGAATATGTTGAATTTCTTGAGAGCAAGCTTAAAGTTGATGCTGCTTCTACTATCCCTAATGCCTACGATGTTGCTTATGGGGATCTGCTTTAATTTTTATTGAACTGAATTTCTATGCATTTCTTTTCATCTACCAGTTTTTTTTCACCCTTTTTTCTTTCAATCTTCTGAAGGCAGGGAAAAACTAGTGCCTTCCTAGCTACTAGTTATGGTCTACTCTTTGGTTCTTCTTTCAGTTATGGTTGTAACTTGTAAATAAATAATTATGATGAGTTTTAAAATAATGTTTATTGTTACAGTTGTTATTGGAGTGGTCATAATCATTTGTTGACGTGATCGTTAACCGAGTGGAACCTTGCAAAAAACTGAGAAAACCCTTGCACTAGAAAAGTAACCTATGATAAGAATTAATTACAGTTAATTAAAGTCATAATTTTCTGTGTTTGTATGAGATTATTTTCATTAGTATTCTCTATATGATCTAATTTTGACATCGAAACAATAAAAATACCATGACCTATCTATCTTGCAAGTTGAATAAGCATCATCTTCATTTAAAATGAATCCAATTCATGTTTCATGTTAAATATTGTAAATTTAAAGTGAATTTAGTCACACTTTATTTAAAATTTTAATCGAAAATACATGACATCATATTTAATATATTGTTCAATATATATTATATATAAATCTTAACTGTAAAATAGAATTTCTCAATTTTTGGTGCAATGCATAAGAACCTAATACTACTTCTACAGTGCTTCACCAATCAAATCACCACATAAAAAACCAATGAGGAGCTTTCTTTTACGACATTGATTAGGTTAATCAGCTCCTGAAGAAGTTGCTCTATTCTTTCTATTTCTTGATAATCAAGAAGCTGCTTTCGTTAATAAACAATGACAATATGTCTGCAAAAACACAGAATAAGTTTATCCTCTAACATATTCATATAGGAAGGAAATTTTTTTTGGGGGGGGGGGGGGGGGGGGAATTCCGTATGGATGCGGTCAGAATGGAGCTCCAACGATTACCGATTATTATTATTATTATCATTATTATTATTATTATTATTTTGAAAGGAAACGAATTAAGGATTATGTGGAAGGAGTCTAAGAAGAATATAGATAAACAAGCCTACAAGACTATTAGGAATTTACTGATATTTGCTATTTTTCATCGTCAATTATATTGGGCATTGCTGAGTTTTGCTAGAGTAAACTTAGAAGCATTTATCTCAATTGAATAATGCAAGGAATACAAACTTTTTTACAAATTTTTTTACAAATTGCTAATGTGGTAAGTGATTATTGGTAATAAAAAAAGTAATATTAGTGGTGGCACTACAAAAAACGCGGGTTTTAGCCGCGTTTTTGTAAAACGCGGCTACAGGCTAGACTTCGAGCTGCGTTTTTAAAAAACGCGGCTCTAGGTCAGCCTTTGAGCCGCGTTTACTAAACCCGGCTATAGCCCTCCCTGGAGCCGCCTTTTTCCAGGGTGAGGCTGCGTTTTTGGTTTTTATTTTTTTTTCTTTTCAAATATGTCCGGAGCTGTGTTTGGTAAACGCAGCTCAGGTGCAACTCAGGTTATGGTTAGACCTGCATTTAACCACTAAACGCGGCTTCAACATGAAGTAAAAAAAAAAAAAAAAACCAAACTCCACAAAAGAAAAATACCCTAACCTCTCAATCGATCTCAAAAAACCTCTCGGACTTCCCCTTCCTTCAACTCGATCCCCCTTCCTCCGATTCCCCTTCCTCTGAACTCGATCCCCTTCCTCCGATTCCCCTTCCTCCGATCTCCCTTCCTCTCAACTCGATATAATTCAATCCAAATTGATAAATCATAGATACTTAAAGCATATTTTTGCTAACAAGTGAGTACATACCATATTCATGAATAGTAGATATCATGCCATAGATAACTGGAGCCACTGTAAGTTTTCGATTTTGAACTTGCTGTTCTTAATTAATTCATTCAACTCAACACCGATATTGTTCTAGGGAAAGGAAAAAAAAATCAGTGTCATGCTCAATGACAGAGCTACCCCGCCGAGATTTCCTCATATGGGCTCCTTACATTACTGCATGACCCCCACTTTTCCTCTAATTGACTCCATTTTACTTCCCTTTAGCGAACCACACCCACCGGCCACCAGAATCCAGATCCACCACTTTTCCCAATATTCTTTCTAATTCTGTAAGTCCACGTTTAAAACTCCAAAAATAATGGAAAGTATTCTTAAATCAAGCCACTTTTAACTAGGTTTGTTCATGCCTTTTAAGGTGTTTGTTTATAAACTCAAATTTTGAATAATTGAAAGAGAAAGAAATATTAGATGTTAATAATATTTTTTATAAAAAAACAATTAAAAAAAAACCAATCAATGCACATATAACATTGATTATTTTCTTAATTTACTTTTGAGTAATCAAATTAGATTGTTAAAACTTTTATATATAAATTATGATTATATTTGTGGTGTATTTGGCTTATTTTTAAAGTAAAGATTTAATACTCTCTATCAGTCTAGCTAGAGAAAAATTTTATTTGTAAGAAAAAATAAGAAAAAAAGAATGGATAATTGTCTCACATTACTTAAGAGAGTATATGGTGGGCCTTTGTATTAGAACCTCTTTTTCTCTTCCTTGTATGTGTATATGTGTGTTTCTCAAAAAAAAAAAAAAAATATATAGTAAGTTAGGGAAAATTTAACTTCACTTTGTTTAAGCTTATTTTCCTTAACTTACTAGCGATCAAACCCCAAACACTAAGCCACTACGAGGTTGAAGATGTCATTGGCTTTTAATTTGTTTTTTTTTTTTTTAATTATACCGGTAACTAAGCCACTACCGGCATGTTTATACTTCAAAAAATAATTTATCATATATATTTATATTATATTTTGCATGATATTAATTACTTATTTACTTTATTATTAATATTGGAGTAATATGATACAGTCACAAACTATTTTACAATATTTTTACAAAATTTTGATATGACCAATTTCTTATTGATTTTATTTTAGGCCCACCATTAATATCACTTTTCATTTATAAATAATCACTCATCACATCAACAGTTCGTAAAATAATTTGTATATCTAGCATTATTCTTAATATTGATTAATTTAAGAATTAATTTTGCTCTATCTTTTATTTTAGAGGAAATTACATTTTACAACTCTAAACTATACTCTCAACTACACTTTATACCATTAACTTACCTTTTTCATTTAAGATGACAAAAAAATTTACAGCAAGGTGCAAAGTGTAACACATGTTATAGTTTATGATGCTAACTATGTAGTCTGAAAATTAAAGGTATAAAGTGTAATTTGAGGTACAATTTATAGTGATAAAGTGTAATTACCCCTTTCTTTTAACTATGTTCTTGCCTAAGCTAATATTAGGTTTGGCTTATCTCTAGTATTTTTTTAACTGGAAGCGTTCATTTGTTTTGAATACACAATAGCAAGTGATAGTGAGTTTTAATCTCCGCCTTTTATTTAGTTAGTGGATGATATGACAGTTTCTTATTAAAACAAAAGGAGATTCCAATTAAAAAATACTGGAAGTAAGCCAAACCCGCTAATATTATAGCGCTACAAGAACATTTTTGGAGATGCTGCTTGACTTACATATATGAATTTTTTAATCATCTCATAACGGGAGTGGAGCTAGCTACTAAGGGGGAGAGGAGGCCATGGCACCTACAAAGCCCATGAATACTTTGAAAATAATATAGATATATTTGAACAAAAAAAATTTCAACATATAGATATGGTGACTCCTTCAAAACTGATTTATATGTGTGTAAAGATAATTTTTTGTGTTTGAAATTCATGTTCTCCTAAATTTTATCGTTAAACTTTCTTTTACAATGGTCTATAACTCACAATTTTGTTCCAACTTTTAACTTTTCAATCAATTAAAATGTTAAAATAAAATAAAATGAGACTAAAATGACCTAGTTATTTCTTAATAGCCAAAAATTCAAATAAATATCCACATTTATCTTTTACGCTATGATTTGACAAATATCTATTAGGCTTGATTGACACTTTTTGTAATACGTCTATTAGTTCATAAAATACTATATATTCATATTGAAAATGTTTATAATTTTTTTACATTAGTATTTTTATTTTATTTTGTTGACATGAAGCTTTCTGAGAATATTACTATTCCTCAAAGTATGTGTAATCTCCCCGTTCCACACTCATCAAATAATTACAGAGAAAAATCTTTCAAACCTCATGATGTGGGTTAAAATTTTGAATTTAGTACCTCATAGATTTTATGAGGTCTTAAGAATCGCTAGACCAACCCTTTATGATTTTTTACATTGCTATATATGAAATTACATATAGCACATAAATGAGTTAATCATCACATTCAAATTTCGCCCTCCTAAAGATAAATTTTTTATTCTGCCACTGCCTCATAATGTAATGTTATTTCAAAAAACTGTAGTTAAAAAATATTTTTAGAATATAAAATGATTTTACTAATTTATTAACTTTTTAATGAGTCATGTGACTTATTTAAATAATGCACTATGTGATAATTAATAAAAAAAAATTTATGTGTATTATTTAAACAAGTTACATGACTCATTAAAATAGTCATATAACTAAAAGTACACATGAATTGTTCTTTTTTTAATTGCCACATAGTAAATTGGAGCAATTTTTTTTTCTTGTATTAAAGTTTTGAATATAGGTCAAAGTTAGAAATTTGGGATACTAGAGTGAGGTCCTTGTTAATTTTGACAAACAAAACAACCTACTCAAAATAATTTGCACCCCCCTCAGCTGCAGTTTAGAAAAATGACACACTATTCCAAATTTGAAAATTAAAAATACTCCACTCTTTTGAGATATGAATATACTAAATTTGTAAGAGATTCTCTTTACCAAAGTTTAACAATGGTTAGTAAAAAATAACTAATAAATTAAAATAAAAAGGAAAAGCTCATCAAGGTCCAAAAGACTTGTAATGGCAAATCTCTCCACAACCTGTTTATAATAATAATTGATGACGCACGATAATCAGTAGACTGAATGCTATGGGCTACAACGATGATTGAATGACCTGATGAGGAAGAAAGAGATTGTCAAGGGTGACTGAGGTGAACCAACCAAGGATCCTCCAACGGTTATGTCAGTTTTCTCTCTAAAACACCAATGTATTGAGTGGATGAATGGTTAAAATGTACATTTGTTGAATGAGGCTTGGTTCCTTTTATAGAAAGTTTGGAGTAGGTCTACTTGTTAGGTGTCATTAGCATCGTGGGAGATGTGGGTACTTAGAGGGAAGAGTGGAGTGAATTTTGGGAAATTCACCCCACGTTCCAAGGTGAGGGTTAGTGGTCTAACCATTTGAGACTGTAGAAAATACTCAAAAAATTTCTAAGTGTTTATTGGTCGTCCATACTCTAACACGGTATGGACGACCACGTTCTGTATAGACGACCAGATCCTAGTTGGACGATTGGTGGCCCACTTGTAAGTCTTTATTGTATGTTTGTGATGCATACTTCTTCTTTTACCTTTCTGAAGGCTATTCTAGACGATTTTGATATTGGACGACCACTATGGACAAAGAACACTTGTTGTTGATCATCACAATAATAATAATAATAATAATTTTTTCACAGTCGGTTTAGCCAAAACTATCATTGCATTGCATCTCAAATTTGTGGTCACATGTGTGATGCTATGTGGTTCAATGCGATGTATCAGGGTATGGTTTGATCGGTTTTAGATTGGGACATTTTTCAAATTTTTAAGTTGGATTGACCCATCCAAATCTATTTTTTCCTTTGTTTTTGGCCAATTTTTAAAATGTTGGGCTAGTTTTCCTTTAGTTTGGGCTGATTAAGAGTAGCCCAACAAGTAGGGGTGGCAAAATCCATATGAATTAGATTAAAACTAAAAATTGTATTTTTTTCGCTTTGATAAAATCTGATAAACGGGTCTACACGATTGAATTGTTTAATAAACAGGTTGTGTTAGGGTTTAAGAATCTTAGCCCATTTATTAAATGGGTTAGGTTAGTGTCAACCAACATAATGGAATACTTATGAGTCAACGTGACACAAACCTGACACGCAAACACAAATAGCCACCCCTACCAACAAGTTTTTTAGTTGTGAAATGGCTCATCTTTTATAATAATATTACTTCATATAATATTAATATTCATATTAATATATGTGTGTGCGAGCACGCATGCACGGTGTGGTGTGATTTTTTCACTTCCACTTGCAATGCGGTGTAGCTAGTAGCTACTCCATTTTACGGGCAATTTTAGTCGATTTTCATAAGAAGAACAAGAAGAAGCAAAAGTTGTATTGAATAGTTTACAATACTCTTTCATTAAAACAATTAATTTTAGAATTAGGGAAAAAGAAGCAAAGAAAAGTTAATTAATGGTACCTTTTTATGGGTAGATGACTTTTTATTTTTTACAATCCATATTTGCCACCTTTTACATTTAAAAAGTGTTATATCTACAATATTTTCAAAACACTTTCATAACAAATCATAAGTAGTCAGTTGTTATTGATTCTAATTTGAATTCACCACTAAAATTATTTTTTTGTCCACCAATAACAATCAATAACAATCTGTCACTTAAAATTTGATATAAAGAGTTGTGAAAATTTTGTGAACACAACATTTTTCTCTATGTTTTTAATTTACCACTTGTCTACTCATAGAATTAAATAAGATTGGATTTTGTTCAATCTTTAGTCACATTCATGAGTCATGACAAGCAGATACACAAAACCAAAACATGCATTATAAATTGCAAAAATACGGGTTGTTTGGTAAGAAAGTTTAAATATTGGTTTTTAAAAACGATGTAAACATTATAATTAAAAGTATGTTGTAAAAATATGTATTTAAAGCATTCATAATGTCAAAAAAATATATTTAATACCATATTTCTAATAACATATTTTTAAATGTGAAAAAATAAATTATACGTTTGGTACGAGTGCATGTTTTTTAAATAAAGCGGTAGTTATTTAGCGGGTCCATGCTTTTTAAAGTTGTATAAGTATGTTTGGTTTGTATATTGTCAAATCATGTGGGTCTCATATTTTTCAAAATATTTACAACAACGTTGTTGAGCATTATTACTCAAAAACTAAACACCACTCTATACGTGTTCTCATAATACAGTGCTTGATCACTCTAAATTTAGAATTGCAATTCAAACACTCTACGAAATACTGAAAACTGTTTTTTGAACTTTGATAACAATCAAGCCATGACCTCCTCTACTCAACAAAATACATATTAATTGGATAAGTTAGTAAATAATATTTTGAGTAATGCTATCGCTCAACACTATTTTACAACATTTTTATAAAATGTTAATGTGGTCAACTTTTTATTGGTTTTCATATAAGACCACTATGAATATCACTTTTTCATTTATAAATAATCACTCACCACATAAGCAGTTTGCAAAAAATTTTGTAAAATAGTTTGTCTCTAACATTATTTTAATATTTTTAACATCAATTTAATAAAATTTTGTCAAATAGATGTCTAGAGAGAAAATATTTTTTCCTTTTAGGTCTGAGATGATTTCACCCAAAAAAGAGTGTAATTTCACCCAAAAAAACAAAAACAAAATAAATAGTAGAAAAGTGCTTGGAAAAAAAAAAAAAAAAGTAGAAAAGTGGAAATGGTGAAATAAAGAGGAATTTATTGATGATCCGGCATTTATCGTTACACTGTACTCCATAGCAAATGCGAACGTCATTGTCCTATAGTGGCCTACCATCTGGCAACAATTGACATAGGTGGTGAGGTCCTGTGGTACTGCTGAGGGGCGCAACATTGATAGTAACAGGAAATCAGGCTATAATATCATCTTCGACGATTATCAAACGGTAAAGATTTCCTAGCAGAAGAGGAAGAGAAAAGCAGGAGCTTAATAAATTGAGTAGGTCTATCCTTTTTCAGTCAAAATTAAAGAGTAAATGTACTTTTTTAAAAAAAATATTATTATTATAGAGAAATCCATTCAAGCAACAATTATAATTTTCTTTTTCTTTTCTTTATTCATTATAGTTCTTTTTTTTTTTTTTTTTTTTTTTCCCTGAACCTGAATGTGAAAATTGATTTAGTCATTTAACAACACCATCGTTTAAGTTAAATTTTGTTCTTATCACAGAATATTTTTATTTCTATCAAAGATCATATTTCTAAATTAAAAATGTATGATTTTTTTAAATCATTTTTAATTTCAAATCAAATAAATTAATAAATATATAATTCTGAAATAAAATATTTATTTTTTAAGTAAATAATATAAATAAATAAGATAGGAAACAACACGAAGTATTTTCCTGTTTTCAAAATAAAGGCAGTCATATTTCATAATTTCATTTACGGAGACTTATGATTTCATTTATATGGAAAGATTTATTGATCACAGGAGATTATTTCATTAAGAAAATGTCATAATAATGTTAATCAAATTGTAAAATCATAAGAAAAAATTTAGCTAGATTCTGATCTTTTACTATTATTTTTTATATATATAGGAACTAGAGTCTGATCTATTGCAATTGTTTGTGTGTTTCAATTTTTTTCCCTAAGAAAAAAAAAATCTAATTAAGTAAAAACAATTCTTAAAACCAAAAAGTCACAAATAAATTTATAAAGCTCTCTTTTTCTATCTCTTTTCACTTTTTTTAGTCTCAAACAAAGGTTACTTGTATGAATCACATGTTTGATTTTTTTTTTTTTTTCACATGCCTATTTTAAATAAAAAATTTCAATCCCTACCAAAACTAATAATATGTGCAGTGTATGGAAAAGCTTGGCAACAAAATTATTTATATATGACACATTTAAATATAATGATATTAATAAATACTTTTATTATAAAATGGTATAAAATAATATATCTATTTTAATTAGTGAAAATAAAATAAAATATAATTTATTTAGTGTTAGGTTACTTTAACAACGAAGACAATTAGTTCGGATTAGTTTAAACTAAAATAATTTAAAAGCATTTGTAAATCCAAAAACCAAATTATAAATTATAAAACTTAGGTGCAATCCTTTAAGTGTAGTACTTTAGATTTCCTAATTAAATATAATTAATGCATTGACTAATGAATTACACTATTTATAATACATTAGTCAAATTTAACCATGTGATTGGAATTTAATTGAAGAACCTAATGTGAAATTAAAACATTATTTTTGTATTAAAAAAACATATAAATATTAAATAGAAAGATGAGGTGTAAAAACATAGACTTTAAAAAAATGGACAATATTAGAATAAATTAACAATGATTTAAAAGTTTATTGTTATTATTATTGTAGGGACTCAATTTGAATTGAGTGTTGGGTTTTCAGCCCAACAAGCCCGAACAATACATTTATAGAGAGTGGGCTGACAGGTTTAGGTGCTGGCCGTTGATCACCATGCCCAAACTTATTTTAAAAATGGCTAAGTGTTTTCTTACAAAGGAGGGAATGCTCCTCGGCCTGTGGCCAAGGAGGCCTTCTTTTTCCCCCCCTTTCTGGCTTTACTAGCTCTTCTTTTATAGTTTTAATCTTCCTATCTTTTGCTTCCATCTGTTGATTGTCTATTCGCCTTTTTCTCTGGTCGTCCATCCCATCAGAAGCTTTATCGATACTCAAGTGGCTCACTCTGACCAACGTTATCCTGCCAAGGGGTTACCTCTCCATTAATGCGGCCAGGGGGGTTAGTTGAGTGCATTAAATGCGAGAGTGACAGCTTACCTTGGGGTTAGCCACTCCCCGAAATCACTCTTGTCAGGCCGAGGACAAGGTGTCCTCGGCGTGGATTCAAGAGAATAGGCTTCCCCCTTTCTCCTCAGAAATAGCTTGCGCTCCTCGGCATGGGCCTTGGGCCTGCTATATGAAGGACTGAGGCTATCAGCCCACGGACCCCACAATAGCCCCTCAAAACTCTGCTGCACGTTCCCTCGAACGGGGAGGAGGGTTTTGATACATGCGGATCCACTGGACGAATGGCCTCACTTTAGTTTATACTGATGCTGGCGGCTTCTTGACTGCCCGATGCGCGTTTTTAGCGTTTCGAGAATTAATGGGTGCCCACATTAAATTTTTGACGGCACCACGTTCCCCACTTTAAACGGCATGATCTCCTGCCTTTATGAGAAAGCGGTTTCATTTGGGAAAATTAAGGGAGAGTATAAATACTTGTTTGACTTGCCTGGTTTCATCATTTTCGCGATTATCATTATTGACGCACATAGTTTGAACTTGGTTCGACTGGCACATTAGCTGAAGAGTATCGTCATACCTCTGTAAGTTTTCTTTTTCTAGTGACCCCAAATTTCCTTGATTTCACTCTTCTTTTTCTTTTTTAGAGCTTTTAGTTATCTTTGGGGAATGGGTAAGTTTAAAGAGTTGGTTGAGTCCGAGGAAATGATGAACAAATTCATTGTTGACTATGGAATACCCGGTAATGTGAACTTGAAATACTGCGAAGAAGGAGAGTGGTACCTTAAGAGGAGAGAGGGTGAGGTCGTAATTCCAATAGTTGCTTTTGTAGAAGGAGGGATGAGAATCCCTATGAGGCCGGTGACCCTCAATTACCTCAGGCATTTCCGCCTGTCCCCCACTCAGTGTGCTGTGAATGTGTTTAGGATACTAGGGTGTGTAGATACCCTGAATGAGAAAATGGGGCTGAGACTGACTCACCATGATGTGAATTGGTGTTATAATCTTCATCACCTGAGGGGTAAGACGTATTACATGAAGACAAGGGACGATAGGGTTCGTCTTATCCAGTGTCTTCCTGACTCCAATAAGGGGTTGAACCAAGATTTCCTCATAGTGTCGGGAGAATGGCACGACGGCTTTCATTGCCCAACCGTAGAGGGGAAGCCAGGTAGGGCGTCCGAAGTACAAGATAATTTAGGTTTCAGTGCCTTTGCGTTTTATACCTACATACTCAACTTGGTTGACTAATCATAATAATTTCACTTTTCTTTTCACAGATCCACACGCCTTTGCACGTCACTTCCACCTGGTCAACAAAGCGGATTTGGAGACCGTTCTCAGGTCGGAACTTTTCTTGAACGAATCTGACAACCAAGTCAGAGCTGCTCATAAAATCCTCGGGTGTGACCCAGCTCAAAGTCATTTCCTGTTCCGCAGCACGTAATTAGAGCTCGTGATCCTCGGTTTACACAGATTACCGTGGTGGAGAGCGGTTTCTCTTTTACTGGGGATCTTACATACCTGAAGGTATTCCGCTATCAGGTCCCTCTTCATCCCAGCAAGTAACGGTGGCTGAGAAAGGACCGCCTAAGAAAGCAAGGGAGGTGGTTGAATTGAGCTCCTCCGAGGACGAGTATAGTGTATTCGACTTAGCTGATTAGACTCCTCCCGGTGACCTAGGGGATCCTCACTTATCCGAAGTCGATCTTCAGTCTTTAAGTGTTGGTACCCAAGCCGAGATGGGTTTAAAGAGGCAGCCCCGGACCAATCTTCTTGACCTACTCGAAGGTGGTTCCAAGAAAGATGTGCCAGGGGAGTTACAATCCCAGCCCCAGCACCTCAGTCCCAGGTTCCAATCGTGCAAACCAGGTCATCATCCACCCCTATAATAGCTGCCCCTTCTACTGAGTCTCCTGATCCGAAAAGGAAAAGACTTTCTAAGGGTAAGGATCCAATGGATGGGAGCAAATCTCATTCTTCGCCCGAGGAGGGTAAGACTCGTAGACCCCCAAAGCAGTTGAAGCTTGGTGATCAAAAGAAAGGCAAGAAGGTCATCCAGCAGCCCCAGGCCCAAGCATGGCTGCCTGCTGCTATGCTCCATGACCAGCCCTAATGGATAACGCGTCAATACGAGAGTCTCAAGGAGACGAGGGGGCTCTCGTAGCCGAGGCCCTAGAGAAATCTCTTCTTCTTCCCATTGACATGGCTGAGTTGGAGAAAATGAGTGGGGTAGAGGTTGTCTTCGACCTTAAGAAATATCTAGGCATGGTAGGTCCTTTGGCAACCATTCTTTTTACTAGAAATTTTTTGTTGCTTAGTACTTTTGTTTCTCTTTATAAAGCTGCTTGTTTTTGCTGGCAGGCTATCCAGGCCCTTTTTAGGTTGGGCGAAGAGGTTGGCGACCATAGTCACGCCTTGGCGCAAGAGCGCGATAAGTTCCTAGAAGCGGCTAAAACTCTTAAGAGATCTGAGGCCGACCTGAAAAAGGCGACCGAGGATCTGGCAGAAATGGCGAAGGCTAGGGATACTGCTGTTTCTGACCTAGCCGTGGTCAGGAAGCAAGTTGAGGATCAAACTGTCCACTTGCAAGAGGTTGAAAGTCAATTACAGAAAGCCAAAGAGGACATTTCCTACATGAAGGGAAGTTTGACCAAAGCAATCCACGACAAAGGTGTTGCCGAGTACGCCAGGGACGAGGCTGTGAGAGCCAGAGACAAGGCAATTTTTGCAAAAACAGACGCTGAGCGCTCTGTGGACGAGGCAAAAGAAGAGGCTTTCACCGAAGGGGTGGCTAAGACTGAAGCCACCCTTCGGGCTCAAGTTCCTGCTGTGTGCAGGCATTATTGCTCTCAAACTTGGCATGAAGCCCTCAACCAGAAGGGATTGATGCCTCGTCTGATCTTAGAAGGGAAGATAGGGTATATTACCCTACTGCCATTCGCGAGGTTACGCCTGCTGCTCCTGAGGGGAGTCTTCCTTACCATCGGTTGAAAGTCAAGACAAGACCGCCGAGGATGCTCCGTTAATTGGTCAACCATCCGAGGAAGTCGAACCCCGGATAGCGTTGGGGAAGTCGTAACCGAGGGTCAGGAAAGACCTCAAGACGTGGCCAGTCCTCCGACGGACTTTTAGAGACCTAGCTGTTGAGCTTTGGCCCTAGCTTTTTGATTTTCCTACTGAGTTGAAGGAACTAGTATACGGCCTAGGATAGCTTTGTTTATTTTTTCCTTTGATACTATCTCGTTTCCTGCCTCAGTGGCATTGTAAGGGAGTCGTGTACTTTCTTTTTGAATCGAATACTTGAGATTTTGCTTTCATTTAATGACACTTTATTTTGCTCGTTTTGCTATTGTATTCTACTCAATATTTGTATTCCATTCTGGAGTTGGCATCACGAGACCATCTGTTATCATCCAAATATAAACCGAAAGGTTGTATTATCGCCTGACATTGAGTAACGCTTTGGCTTTTCTCAGAGCAGTTATTTTCTTTGTGGGTTCGAGTCCGAAGACCATATACTACCCTGGTAATGCATACTACTTATTTAGTTTTCTATAGGTTTGGGTCCGAGGACCATGCAACACTTTGGCTATGCCCAGTAATTTTGTTTTTCCTGTAAGTATCTAGTTTTCCCATAGGTTCGGGTCCGAGGACCATGCAATACCTTGGGTCTGTCTACCACTTCAATTCTTTTCTATAAATATTGAATATAATCGGTGTGTGTAGTTTTACCATAGGTTTGGGTCCGAGGACCATGCAATACCTTGGCTCTGTCAATGTAAAACTACACACACCGTTATATTCAATATTTATAGAAAAGAATTGAAGTGGTAGACAGACCCAAGGTATTGCATGGTCCTCGGACCCGAACCTATGGAAAACTAGATACTTACAGGAAAACAAAATTACTGGGCATAGCAAAGTGTTGCATGGTCTCGGACCCAACCTATAGAAAACTAAATAAGTAGTATGCATTACCAGGGTAGTATATGGTCTTCGGACTCGAACCCACAAAGAAAATAACTGCTCTGAGAAAAGCAAAGCGTTACTCAATGTCAGGCGATAATACAACTTTCGTTTATATTTGGATGATACAGATGGTCCCATGATGCCAACTCCAGAATGGAATACAAATATTGAGTAGAATACAATAGCAAAACGAGCAAAAAAGTATCATTAAATGAAGCAAAATCTCAAGTATTCGATTCAAAAAGAAAGTACACGACTCCCTTACAATGCCACTGAGCAGGAAACGAGATAGTATCAAAGGAAAAATAAACAAAGCTATCCTAGGCCGTATACTAGTTCCTTCAACTCAGTAGGTAAATCAAAAAGCTAGGGCCAAAGCTCAACAGCTAGATCTCTAAAAGTCCGTCGGAGGACTGGCCACGTCTTGAGGTCTTTCCTGACCCTCGGTTACGACTTCCCCAACGCTATCCGGGGTTCGACTTCCTCGGATGGTTGACCAATTAACGGAGCATCCTCGGCGGTCTTGTCTTGACTTTCAACCGATGGTAAGGAAGACTCCCCTCAGGAGCAGCAGGCGTAACCTCGCGAATGGCAGTAGGGTAATATACCCTATCTTCCCTTCTAAGATCAGACGAGGCATCAATCCCTGCTTGGTGAGGGCTTCATGCCAAGTTTGAGAGCAATAATGCCTGCACACAGCAGGAACTTGAGCCCGAAGGGTGGCTTCAGTCTTAGCCACCCTTCGGTGAAAGCCTCTTCTTTGCCTCGTCCACAGAGCGCTCAGCGTCTGTTTTTGCAAAAATTGCCTCGTCTCTGGCTCTCACAGCCTCGTCCCTGGCATACTCGGCAACACCTTTGTCGTGGATTGCTTTGGTCAAACTTCCCTTCATGTAGGAAATGTCCTCTTTGGCTTCTGTAATTGACTTTCAACCTCTTGCAAGTGGACAGTTTGATCCTCAGCTTGCTTCCTGACCACGGCTAGGTCAGAAACAGCAGTATCCCTAGCCTTCGCCATTTCTGCCAGATCCTCGGTCGCCTTTTCAGGTCGGCCTCAGATCTCTTAAGAGTTTTAGCCGCTTCTAGGAACTTATCGCGCTCTTGCGCCAAGGCGTGACTATGGTCGCCAACCTCTTCGCCCAACCTAAAAAGGGCCTGGATAGCCTGCCAGCAAAAACAAGCAGCTTTATAAAGAGAACAAAAGTACTAAGCAACAAAAATTTCTAGTAAAAAGAATGGTTGCCAAAGGACCTACCATGCCTAGATATTTCTAAGGTCGAAGACAACCTCTACCCCACTCATTTTCTCCAACTCAGCCATGTCAATGGGAAGAAGAAGAGATTTCTCTAGGGCCTCGGCTACGAGAGCCCCCTCGTCTCCTTGAGACTCTCGTATTGACGCGTTATCCATTAGGGGCTGGTCATGGAGCATAGCAGCAGGCAGCCATGCTTGGGCCTGGGCTGCTGGATGACCTTCTTGCCTTTCTTTGATCACCAAGCTTCAACTGCTTGGGGGTCTACGAGTCTTACCCTCCTCGGGCGAAGAATGAGATTTGCTCCATCCATTGGATCCTTACCCTTAGAAAGTCTTTTCCTTTTCGGATCAGGAGACTCAGTAGAAGGGGCAGCTATTATAGGGGTGGATGATGACCTGGTTTGCACGATTGGAACCTGGGACTGAGGTGCTGGGGCTGGGATTGTAACTCCCTGGCACATCTTTCTTGGAACCACCTTCGAGTAGGTCAAGAAGATTGGTCCGGGGCTGCCTCTTTAAACCCATCTCGGCTTGGGTACCAACACTTAAAGACTGAAGATCGGCTTCGGATAAGTGAGGATCCCCTAGGTCACCGGGAGGATCCTCGGGCTGATCAGCTAAGTCGAATACACTATACTCGTCCTCGGAGCTCAATTCAACCACCTCCCTTGCTTTCTTAGGCGGTCCTTTCTCGGCCACCGTTACTTGCTGGGATGAAGAGGGACCTGATAGCGGAATACCTTCAGGTATGTAAGACCCCCCAGTAAAAGAGAAACCGCTCTCCACCACGGTAATCTGTGTAAGCCGAGGATCACGAGCTCTAATTACGTGCTGCGGAACAGGAAATGACGTTTGAGCTGGGTCACACCCGAGGATTTTATGAGCAGCTCTGACTTGGTTGTCAGATTCGTTCAAGAAAAGTTCCGACCTGAGAACGGTCTCCAAATCCGCTTTGTTGACCAGGTGGAAGTGACGTGCAAAGGCGTGTGGATCTGTGAAAAGAAAAGTGAAATTATTATGATTAGTCAACCAAGTTGAGTATATAGGTATAAACGCAAAGGCACTGAAACCTAAATTATCTTGTACTTCGGACGCCCTACCTGGCTTCCCCTCTACGGTTGGGCAATGAAAGCCGTCGTGCCATTCTCCCGACACTATGAGGAAATCTTGGTTCAACCCCTTATTGGAGTCAGGAAGACACTGGATAAGACGAACCCTATCGTCCCTTGTCTTCATGTAATACGTCTTACCCCTCAGGTGATGAAGATTATAACACCAATTCACATCATGGTGAGTCAGTCTCAGCCCCATTTTCTCATTCAGGGTATCTACACACCCTAGTATCCTAAACACATTCACAGCACACTGAGTGGGGGACAGGCGGAAATGCCTGAGGTAATTGAGGGTCACCGGCCTCATAGGGATTCTCATCCCTCCTTCTACAAAAGCAACTATTGGAATTACGACCTCACCCTCTCTCCTCTTAAGGTACCACTCTCCTTCTTCGCAGTATTTCAAGTTCACATTACCGGGTATTCCATAGTCAACAATGAATTTGTTCATCATTTCCTCGGACTCAACCAACTCCTTAAACTTACCCATTCCCCAAAGATAACTAAAAGCTCTAAAAAAGAAAAAGAAGAGTGAAATCAAGGAAATTTGGGGTCACTAGAAAAAGAAAACTTACAGAGGTATGACGATACTCTTCAGCTAATGTGCCAGTCGAACCAAGTTCAAACTATGTGCGTCAATAATGATAATCGCGAAAATGATGAAACCAGGCAAGTCAAACAAGTATTTATACTCTCCCTTAATTTTCCAAATGAAACCGCTTTCTCATAAAGGCAGGAGATCATGCCGTTTAAAGTGGGGAACGTGGTGCCGTCAAAAATTTAATGTGGGCACCCATTAATTCTCGAAACGCTAAAAACGCGCATCGGGCAGTCAAGAAGCCGCCAGCATCAGTATAAACTAAAGTGAGGCCATTCGTCCAGTGGATCCGCATGTATCAAAACCCTCCTCCCCGTTCGAGGGAACGTGCAGCAGAGTTTTGAGGGGCTATTGTGGGGTCCGTGGGCCTGATAGCCTCAGTCCTTCATATAGCAGGCCCAAGGCCCATGCCGAGGAGCGCAAGCTATTTCTGAGGAGAAAGGGGGAAGCCTATTCTCTTGAATCCACGCCGAGGACACCTTGTCCTCGGCCTGACAAGAGTGATTTCGGGGAGTGGCTAACCCCAAGGTAAGCTGTCACTCTCGCATTTAATGCACTCAACTAACCCCCCTGGCCGCATTAATGGAGAGGTAACCCCTTGGCAGGATAACGTTGGTCAGAGTGAGCCACTTGAGTATCGATAAAGCTTCTGATGGGATGGACGACCAGAGAAAAAGGCGAATAGACAATCAACAGATGGAAGCAAAAGATAGGAAGATTAAAACTATAAAAGAAGAGCTAGTAAAGCCAGAAAGGGGGGGAAAAAAGGGCTCCTCGGCCACAGGCCGAGGAGCATTCCCTCATTTGTAAGAAAACACTTAGCCATTTTTAAAAATAAGTTTGGGCATGGTGATCAACGGCCAGCACCTAAACCTGTCAGCCCACTCTCTATAAATGTATTGTTCGGGCTTGTTGGGCTGAAAACCCAACACTCAATTCAAATTGAGTCCCTACAATAATAATAACAATAAACTTTTAAATCATTGTTAATTTATTCTAATATTGTCCATTTTTTTAAAGTCTATGTTTTTACACCTCATCTTTCTATTTAATATTTATATGTTTTTTTAATACAAAAATAATGTTTTAATTTCACATTAGGTTCTTCAATTAAATTCCAATCACATGGTTAAATTTGACTAATGTATTATAAATAGTGTAATTCATTAGTCAATGCATTAATTATATTTAATTAGGAAATCTAAAGTACTACACTTAAAGGATTGCACCTAAGTTTTATAATTTATAATTTGGTTTTTGGATTTACAAATGCTTTTAAATTATTTTAGTTTAAACTAATCCGAACTAATTGTCTTCGTTGTTAAAGTAACCTAACACTAAATAAATTATATTTTATTTTATTTTCACTAATTAAAATAGATATATTATTTTATACCATTTTATAATAAAAGTATTTATTAATATCATTATATTTAAATGTGTCATATATAAATAATTTTGTTGCCAAGCTTTTCCATACACTGCACATATTATTAGTTTTGGTAGGGATTGAAATTTTTTTATTTAAAATAGGCATGTGAAAAAAAAAAAAAAAATCAAACATGTGATTCATACAAGTAACCTTTGTTTGAGACTAAAAAAAGTGAAAAGAGATAGAAAAAGAGAGCTTTATAAATTTATTTGTGACTTTTTGGTTTTAAGAATTGTTTTTACTTAATTAGATTTTTTTTTTCTTAGGGAAAAAAATTGAAACACACAAACAATTGCAATAGATCAGACTCTAGTTCCTATATATATAAAAAATAATAGTAAAAAGATCAGAATCTAGCTAAATTTTTTCTTATGATTTTACAATTTGATTAACATTATTATGACATTTTCTTAATGAAATAATCTCCTGTGATCAATAAATCTTTCCATATAAATGAAATCATAAGTCTCCGTAAATGAAATTATGAAATATGACTGCCTTTATTTTGAAAACAGGAAAATACTTCGTGTTGTTTCCTATCTTATTTATTTATATTATTTACTTAAAAAATAAATATTTTATTTCAGAATTATATATTTATTAATTTATTTGATTTGAAATTAAAAATGATTTAAAAAAATCATACATTTTTAATTTAGAAATATGATCTTTGATAGAAATAAAAATATTCTGTGATAAGAACAAAATTTAACTTAAACGATGGTGTTGTTAAATGACTAAATCAATTTTCACATTCAGGTTCAGGGAAAAAAAAAAAAAGAAAAAAAAAAAGAACTATAATGAATAAAGAAAAGAAAAAGAAAATTATAATTGTTGCTTGAATGGATTTCTCTATAATAATAATATTTTTTTAAAAAAGTACATTTACTCTTTAATTTTGACTGAAAAAGGATAGACCTACTCAATTTATTAAGCTCCTGCTTTTCTCTTCCTCTTCTGCTAGGAAATCTTTACCGTTTGATAATCGTCGAAGATGATATTATAGCCTGATTTCCTGTTACTATCAATGTTGGCGGCCCCTCAGCAGTACCACAGGACCTCACCACCTATGTCAATTGTTGCCAGATGGTAGGCCACTATAGGACAATGACGTTCGCATTTGCTATGGAGTACAGTGTAACGATAAATGCCGGATCATCAATAAATTCCTCTTTATTTCACCATTTCCACTTTTCTACTTTTTTTTTTTTTTTTTCCAAGCACTTTTCTACTATTTATTTTGTTTTTTGTTTTTTTGGGTGAAATTACACTCTTTTTTGGGTGAAATCATCTCAGACCTAAAAGGAAAAAATATTTTCTCTCTAGACATCTATTTGACAAAATTTTATTAAATTGATGTTAAAAATATTAAAATAATGTTAGAGACAAACTATTTTACAAAATTTTTTGCAAACTGCTTATGTGGTGAGTGATTATTTATAAATGAAAAAGTGATATTCATAGTGGTCTTATATGAAAACCAATAAAAAGTTGACCACATTAACATTTTATAAAAATGTTGTAAAATAGTTTGTAGCGATAGCATTACTCAAAATATTATTTACTAACTTATCCAATTAATATGTATTTTGTTGAGTAGAGGAGGTCATGGCTTGATTGTTATCAAAGTTCAAAAAACAGTTTTCAGTATTTCGTAGAGTGTTTGAATTGCAATTCTAAATTTAGAGTGATCAAGCACTGTATTATGAGAACACGTATAGAGTGGTGTTTAGTTTTTGAGTAATAATGCTCAACAACGTTGTTGTAAATATTTTGAAAAATATGAGACCCACATGATTTGACAATATACAAACCAAACATACTTATACAACTTTAAAAAGCATGGACCCGCTAAATAACTACCGCTTTATTTAAAAAACATGCACTCGTACCAAACGTATAATTTATTTTTTCACATTTAAAAATATGTTATTAGAAATATGGTATTAAATATATTTTTTTGACATTATGAATGCTTTAAATACATATTTTTACAACATACTTTTAATTATAATGTTTACATCGTTTTTAAAAACCAATATTTAAACTTTCTTACCAAACAACCCGTATTTTTGCAATTTATAATGCATGTTTTGGTTTTGTGTATCTGCTTGTCATGACTCATGAATGTGACTAAAGATTGAACAAAATCCAATCTTATTTAATTCTATGAGTAGACAAGTGGTAAATTAAAAAACATAGAGAAAAATGTTGTGTTCACAAAATTTTCACAACTCTTTTATATCAAATTTTAAGTGACAGATTGTTATTGATTGTTATTGGTGGACAAAAAAATAATTTTAGTGGTGAATTCAAATTAGAATCAATAACAACTGACTACTTATGATTTGTTATGAAAGTGTTTTGAAAATATTGTAGATATAACACTTTTTAAATGTAAAAGGTGGCAAATATGGATTGTAAAAAATAAAAAGTCATCTACCCATAAAAAGGTACCATTAATTAACTTTTCTTTGCTTCTTTTTCCCTAATTCTAAAATTAATTGTTTTAATGAAAGAGTATTGTAAACTATTCAATACAACTTTTGCTTCTTCTTGTTCTTCTTATGAAAATCGACTAAAATTGCCCGTAAAATGGAGTAGCTACTAGCTACACCGCATTGCAAGTGGAAGTGAAAAAATCACACCACACCGTGCATGCGTGCTCGCACACACATATATTAATATGAATATTAATATTATATGAAGTAATATTATTATAAAAGATGAGCCATTTCACAACTAAAAAACTTGTTGGTAGGGGTGGCTATTTGTGTTTGCGTGTCAGGTTTGTGTCACGTTGACTCATAAGTATTCCATTATGTTGGTTGACACTAACCTAACCCATTTAATAAATGGGCTAAGATTCTTAAACCCTAACACAACCTGTTTATTAAACAATTCAATCGTGTAGACCCGTTTATCAGATTTTATCAAAGCGAAAAAAATACAATTTTTAGTTTTAATCTAATTCATATGGATTTTGCCACCCCTACTTGTTGGGCTACTCTTAATCAGCCCAAACTAAAGGAAAACTAGCCCAACATTTTAAAAATTGGCCAAAAACAAAGGAAAAAATAGATTTGGATGGGTCAATCCAACTTAAAAATTTGAAAAATGTCCCAATCTAAAACCGATCAAACCATACCCTGATACATCGCATTGAACCACATAGCATCACACATGTGACCACAAATTTGAGATGCAATGCAATGATAGTTTTGGCTAAACCGACTGTGAAAACCTTATTATTATTATTATTATTATTGTGATGATCAACAACAAGTGTTCTTTGTCCATAGTGGTCGTCCAATATCAAAATCGTCTAGAATAGCCTTCAGAAAGGTAAAAGAAGAAGTATGCATCACAAACATACAATAAAGACTTACAAGTGGGCCACCAATCGTCCAACTAGGATCTGGTCGTCTATACAGAACGTGGTCGTCCATACCGTGTTAGAGTATGGACGACCAATAAACACTTAGAAATTTTTTGAGTATTTTCTACAGTCTCAAATGGTTAGACCACTAACCCTCACCTTGGAACGTGGGGTGAATTTCCCAAAATTCACTCCACTCTTCCCTCTAAGTACCCACATCTCCCACGATGCTAATGACACCTAACAAGTAGACCTACTCCAAACTTTCTATAAAAGGAACCAAGCCTCATTCAACAAATGTACATTTTAACCATTCATCCACTCAATACATTGGTGTTTTAGAGAGAAAACTGACATAACCGTTGGAGGATCCTTGGTTGGTTCACCTCAGTCACCCTTGACAATCTCTTTCTTCCTCATCAGGTCATTCAATCATCGTTGTAGCCCATAGCATTCAGTCTACTGATTATCGTGCGTCATCAATTATTATTATAAACAGGTTGTGGAGAGATTTGCCATTACAAGTCTTTTGGACCTTGATGAGCTTTTCCTTTTTATTTTAATTTATTAGTTATTTTTTACTAACCATTGTTAAACTTTGGTAAAGAGAATCTCTTACAAATTTAGTATATTCATATCTCAAAAGAGTGGAGTATTTTTAATTTTCAAATTTGGAATAGTGTGTCATTTTTCTAAACTGCAGCTGAGGGGGGTGCAAATTATTTTGAGTAGGTTGTTTTGTTTGTCAAAATTAACAAGGACCTCACTCTAGTATCCCAAATTTCTAACTTTGACCTATATTCAAAACTTTAATACAAGAAAAAAAAATTGCTCCAATTTACTATGTGGCAATTAAAAAAAGAACAATTCATGTGTACTTTTAGTTATATGACTATTTTAATGAGTCATGTAACTTGTTTAAATAATACACATAAATTTTTTTTTTATTAATTATCACATAGTGCATTATTTAAATAAGTCACATGACTCATTAAAAAGTTAATAAATTAGTAAAATCATTTTATATTCTAAAAATATTTTTTAACTACAGTTTTTTGAAATAACATTACATTATGAGGCAGTGGCAGAATAAAAAATTTATCTTTAGGAGGGCGAAATTTGAATGTGATGATTAACTCATTTATGTGCTATATGTAATTTCATATATAGCAATGTAAAAAATCATAAAGGGTTGGTCTAGCGATTCTTAAGACCTCATAAAATCTATGAGGTACTAAATTCAAAATTTTAACCCACATCATGAGGTTTGAAAGATTTTTCTCTGTAATTATTTGATGAGTGTGGAACGGGGAGATTACACATACTTTGAGGAATAGTAATATTCTCAGAAAGCTTCATGTCAACAAAATAAAATAAAAATACTAATGTAAAAAAATTATAAACATTTTCAATATGAATATATAGTATTTTATGAACTAATAGACGTATTACAAAAAGTGTCAATCAAGCCTAATAGATATTTGTCAAATCATAGCGTAAAAGATAAATGTGGATATTTATTTGAATTTTTGGCTATTAAGAAATAACTAGGTCATTTTAGTCTCATTTTATTTTATTTTAACATTTTAATTGATTGAAAAGTTAAAAGTTGGAACAAAATTGTGAGTTATAGACCATTGTAAAAGAAAGTTTAACGATAAAATTTAGGAGAACATGAATTTCAAACACAAAAAATTATCTTTACACACATATAAATCAGTTTTGAAGGAGTCACCATATCTATATGTTGAAATTTTTTTTGTTCAAATATATCTATATTATTTTCAAAGTATTCATGGGCTTTGTAGGTGCCATGGCCTCCTCTCCCCCTTAGTAGCTAGCTCCACTCCCGTTATGAGATGATTAAAAAATTCATATATGTAAGTCAAGCAGCATCTCCAAAAATGTTCTTGTAGCGCTATAATATTAGCGGGTTTGGCTTACTTCCAGTATTTTTTAATTGGAATCTCCTTTTGTTTTAATAAGAAACTGTCATATCATCCACTAACTAAATAAAAGGCGGAGATTAAAACTCACTATCACTTGCTATTGTGTATTCAAAACAAATGAACGCTTCCAGTTAAAAAAATACTAGAGATAAGCCAAACCTAATATTAGCTTAGGCAAGAACATAGTTAAAAGAAAGGGGTAATTACACTTTATCACTATAAATTGTACCTCAAATTACACTTTATACCTTTAATTTTCAGACTACATAGTTAGCATCATAAACTATAACATGTGTTACACTTTGCACCTTGCTGTAAATTTTTTTGTCATCTTAAATGAAAAAGGTAAGTTAATGGTATAAAGTGTAGTTGAGAGTATAGTTTAGAGTTGTAAAATGTAATTTCCTCTAAAATAAAAGATAGAGCAAAATTAATTCTTAAATTAATCAATATTAAGAATAATGCTAGATATACAAATTATTTTACGAACTGTTGATGTGATGAGTGATTATTTATAAATGAAAAAGTGATATTAATGGTGGGCCTAAATAAAAATCAATAAGAAATTGGTCATATCAAAATTTTGTAAAAATATTGTAAAATAGTTTGTGACTGTATCATATATTACTCCAATATTAATAATAAAGTAAATAAGTAATTAATATCATGCAAAATATAATATAAATATATATGATAAATTATTTTTTGAAGTATAAACATGCCGGTAGTGGCTTAGTTACCGGTATAATTAAAAAAAAAAAAAAACAAATTAAAAGCCAATGACATCTTCAACCTCGTAGTGGCTTAGTGTTTGGGGTTTGATCGCTAGTAAGTTAAGGAAAATAAGCTTAAACAAAGTGAAGTTAAATTTTCCCTAACTTACTATATATTTTTTTTTTTTTTTTTGAGAAACACACATATACACATACAAGGAAGAGAAAAAGAGGTTCTAATACAAAGGCCCACCATATACTCTCTTAAGTAATGTGAGACAATTATCCATTCTTTTTTTCTTATTTTTTCTTACAAATAAAATTTTTCTCTAGCTAGACTGATAGAGAGTATTAAATCTTTACTTTAAAAATAAGCCAAATACACCACAAATATAATCATAATTTATATATAAAAGTTTTAACAATCTAATTTGATTACTCAAAAGTAAATTAAGAAAATAATCAATGTTATATGTGCATTGATTGGTTTTTTTTTTAATTGTTTTTTTATAAAAAATATTATTAACATCTAATATTTCTTTCTCTTTCAATTATTCAAAATTTGAGTTTATAAACAAACACCTTAAAAGGCATGAACAAACCTAGTTAAAAGTGGCTTGATTTAAGAATACTTTCCATTATTTTTGGAGTTTTAAACGTGGACTTACAGAATTAGAAAGAATATTGGGAAAAGTGGTGGATCTGGATTCTGGTGGCCGGTGGGTGTGGTTCGCTAAAGGGAAGTAAAATGGAGTCAATTAGAGGAAAAGTGGGGGTCATGCAGTAATGTAAGGAGCCCATATGAGGAAATCTCGGCGGGGTAGCTCTGTCATTGAGCATGACACTGATTTTTTTTTCCTTTCCCTAGAACAATATCGGTGTTGAGTTGAATGAATTAATTAAGAACAGCAAGTTCAAAATCGAAAACTTACAGTGGCTCCAGTTATCTATGGCATGATATCTACTATTCATGAATATGGTATGTACTCACTTGTTAGCAAAAATATGCTTTAAGTATCTATGATTTATCAATTTGGATTGAAGAGAGTTTTTATTTTTTAGAACATATTATTTTTCATAATATAATTTATGCTTTTCATTCTAAATGAAATTCAATATTCCTATTAAAAAAAAAAAAAAAACTTACAAAGCAAGAGAATTGGTTTGTAAAGTTTAGAATTCTTTGGAGTTTATACAATGAAATTTTAGAATTATAATTTTACTCTCATAAGTTATATTTTGTTTATATCAGCAGTCATTCAATACATATTTTTGCTAAATGTTATATAAACTTATCACGCGTATTTAGTTCATCCAATGAAATAATGTCATGTTATTTTATTGGATTAACTAAACATGTGGTTTGATTTAAATTATATTTATATGAGCCCAGAATGCAACCTAAGAGCACTCACAACAATTGTTCTATATTACTATATTTTAGCTCCTCAAACACCAAAATCATGCTCCAGCAGTGGAGCTAAATTTTTTTTTTTTTTTTAGCTCAATTGGTACAGTGCACATCTCTAGATATATGTGCACTATTCATGAAAGCTAAACAAAAAATATATTTTTTATTAAATTTCTCTCTCCTCTTTCATTTAAAAAATATTTTCTCTTTCTTTCTTTTCTCTCTCCGGCTTTTTTTTTTTTTTTTTTTTTTCTCTCCCTCATCTACTCTCTGCGTAAATTTTTCTTGTAATAAGTTCAACCTCTCTCCTGTTATTGCTAATATTTGTAGGGCTGATTGTTCATCTGTTGTTGTTGTTTTTTTTGTTTTTTTTTCCTTTAATGAAAATCCAAATTAAAAAAAAAAAGAAGAAGAAAATTTTATGACTAGTGCGGTTGCAAGGGTTTATTAATATTATTATTAAAAAAAAAAAAAAAAAAACTCATTTGGCATGTCAGGAGATATCATTGGAAACTAAGAATTACCTACTCAATAAATTTACTGCTATTTTCATTTTTTGTATATATATAAAAAAGAAAAATGGTGGGCTCACGAGTCACGCAGCTGCTCCCGCTAAATGAATGAAGTCATGAAGCTTTTTTTCTCTCACGTGTTCGCAATACCAAACGTGAAACTTCAAAAAGTGAAAAATGGTTACAGTGATCTGACGACTGTGCAATTGATTCAGCTTTTGTAATTTGAATTGATATTAATCATAGAAATAGAGTTGTCCTCGTCTTTTAATGTAATTTGCCGCCTATAAGCAAAAGATTAGCTTCCCCATATGGTAGTGCAACTGTTAAATCAATCAGAAAGGGGCTTTTTTATTGATAAATCAAATTAACTTAACTAAATTAAAACATTAGCATTGGGATGCGTAAAAAACAAAAAATTATTTCGTATTTTCGAATACTACTTTATCTATTTTATTAACTTATTTTACAAGTTACTATATATTTAAGTTTTTATTTGTACGTACAATTTAATAAAATAATAAAAAATACTCATTTTTCTCTTTTCTTGTATTCTCCTTTTCTTTTTCTTTCTCTCTTTACCTAATAAAATATTATTTTTTTTACAACCTGTAAACAGTTGGTTGGCAGTCATATACAGATAAGAGAATGACAAGCTCTTAATCGTTAATTCCTCTGCAAGCACAATTTCTAACTATGGGAACATAAATTGCAAATGATATATTAAATAAAAAGACTTAAATAGTGCGTTGACTTAGTGTACATGGTTTCTTTTTTTGGATAAAAATGTACATGGTTCTATCCAAAAAAAAAAAAAATGTACATGGTAATTTTGGTTTGATAATATAAACTATAACTATTAGTACAAAGTTTAGCTATAAAGTTTACCTTACTCAATAAAATAAAAATTACTACATATTTTAAAAATCTAATCGTTGAAATGCATATTCTTTATGATCTTAATACACATGTCAAATTTTGTATTAATCAGATATTATTTACTATATGATCTATAAGCTTATATTTTATGCATAATTTTAAACTACAAAAACTTGCAATTTAAAAAATTTATTGATGACATAGCTATTGATTTTTAATTTTTTAGAAATTTTGAAAATCTAATCGTTGAATCGCATGTTCTTTACGCTCTTAATACACATGTCAAATTTTGTGTCAATTAGATATTATTTACTATATGATCTATAAGTTTATATTTTATGCATAATTTTAAACTACAAAAACTTGCAATTTTAAAAAATTATTAATGACATAGCTATTGATCTTTAATTTTTTAGAAATTTTGCAAGCATATTGGATATAAGAAGAAGATATAATTCAATGGTGGATTTATCAAAATTCACCTCCAATAAAAAGATATTAAGTAAGGTTGTAGTCTAAGGTTACAACTAATTTTGTAAAAAAAACTTTGTCCTAATTGTAATAAATTTAGAAATAAATTATAAATCTTATCATTTGGAAAATAAAAAAGGGGAAAAGCTACCATACCAGAGAGTTAACAACTTAATAGTAGTCAGAAAGGAATATCTAGCTAGCTAATCAGTCTCTAATCACGTAAACATGAAGAATTCCTGTCATTATCAACAGTGCAAAGACAACAATAATACTGCAATCATGCAAGACTTTTTTGATAATAAGGCCAGACAAAGAAGGCAATAGGCTCCATCATTGACAAGAAGGGGAAATGAAAAATTGAAACAAAAAGGGAGTAAAAAGCGATTGGCGACTATGAATACTATAGGATCTAATCACTAATCACTTGATCTAATCACTAATCACTTCAGATTTCTACACCCATGTTATGTCGTATTTAATGCATAATTGCATAGATTACAGGTTAAAGTAGCTAGGCTGCTAATAAATGAAACGAGAATAAAGTCACATGATATATATGAAGTGCTGGTGTTGATATGTTATAAGTGTTTGGTGCAACTTCTATTCATGTTAGATTTATGCAATCACGAAATCATCTTGAGGTCTAATGGTATATTGGTATATTCCCAGATGTCTAAAGTCCAAGAAAGAATCCCCTTTTCCAATTAAAAAAGAAAAGAAATCACACAGGAAATGGTTTGGTTTAAGAAAAAGGTTTGCAGCCCAAACATGATATGTAGAAGCAGCTTCTTGAAAAGCCCAAGTAACTTGGATTTTTTATTTTTGGGCTGAGTCCAATCACTTGCAATCGGAAACATGGAAAGCATGCAATGTTGCGAAAACTAGGCCAACCAAAATGCATCATTGACCCAAATGGGATGCCGGAGAGGCCCACCCAAAAGTGAACAAGGAAAATATCCGCAATAACCCGTCTTGTTTAACGTGCAGATTTGTAAAAGATTCAAATAACTGATATTGTGATGAAGAGTTATCGTTAAGAACAAATGGGGAAGGATGAAATTTACTCTTAAAAAAAAAATACGGATACTGTGATACACATACTAGTATGTCCAAATAAGTGTCAATCCCTGTTATACTTTGGAATAGAGCTAAGTTGACAGAGTCTTCTTCACTTGTTCGGGCCATCTACAGAGCGTTGCACACTTGCCCTCTCTTCCACCATGACATATATCTGGGTCTTAGAATCGTAATAGTCAAGGACTTGCTCGCTCTCACCAGTAGTAGTAAGTAGTGACCAGTGTGATTTTAATTATTTGTCCTAGAATTTGTATTAGCGTCTCTCATTGTGCCTCATGAAAACACGTTGACTTGGAGGCAAAATCTTGTTCACCGTTCACAAGGTTGATGGGAACCAGAAATTGTACAACAATGTGATGTGGGTCGAGGGTTGTGTTGTGTTATGAAGGTTAGCCTCTACCAAGCTGACTTTGTTGGTTCTTATGAAAATCCTGGTAAAAAAGAATTTTTATTTAAAAAAAAATACAGAAAAATAGTTTTTAAAAAAGGAAAAAAGAGAAAGGGGTTTTCTTTTTTTAAAAACATTTTAAGTGGGGAAAAATAATTCAAAACCTAGACATTTTTATTGAAAACGCAATGAAATACTATTTAGCTTACACTAGTCTTTAACGAAAATAGTTTTTATCAATGGTTACTTGCATTAAATATGGTCTTATCACACATTTTTCCATGGAACAAGTAGAATGAAAGAAGTGATCAGGTTACAAAAAATTTGTAGAGGTAATTTGACAGTTGAGGATGACAAATTTAACCCTGAATATTTTCAATGAAAATACCAACAGATACGTATTGGAGTACAAGGTTCTTAACTTTTGTAAAAGTGACTTTAATAAATGAGTTGAGTTTTCTATGTTATTGTACAGATAAAGCATTTATTGAATGTGTCTGGGTTTTATTTACATACCAAACATATTTTGTGAGTTATTGAACTATATATATATATATATATATAAGGATAGGACTGTTACAATTAAGTCTAAAAGACTAATAATACAATAAATACAACGGTAATAATCTAATGCTCTTAAGCCCACGCTTGGACTTAGGCTAATAAAACTGTCACATCCCCCCTATCCTCCCTTAAATTTATGATTGATTACAAGAAGCCAACTTGAGTTTGGTTACTAGATTATGGATGTGGCATGGTGAAAGTGAAAGTGAAACAGACTTGGCTAATGAACTGTCACATCCCCCATATCCTCCCTGAAATTCATGATTAATTATTNTTTCTCTCCCTCATCTACTCTCTGCTTCGCTGATTTGCTTCACCGCTGCCAGCCCACCCCCACGATGTCGACCCATGCCACAAACTCATGTTGCCAACCCATTTTGACCCTTACTTGGTTGCTTTTTTTATTTATTTATTATTATTTTTTTTTTTTGCTGCTGTGGGCTGTGGTGTGGTGGTGGTTGTGTGGGTAGATCGGCGTCGGTGGGTGGCTAGGTTCGTCGGCATCAGTGGATATATTGCCTATTGAGGAATGGAGTAGATCAGAGTCGGTGGTTGTGGTTGTGTGGGTAGATCAGCGTCAGTGGATGGCTGGGATTACAAGAAGCCAACTTGAGTTTGGGGACTAGATTATGGATGTGGCATGGTGAAGGAGACTTGGCGAATACGTCGGCAAGCTGATCCTAAGAGGAGGTCGAATGAGTTATTGAGTGCCTTGAAGAAGACGGTTGTTTCTCATCATGAAACACATCTTTATGGACACTTTATTTGAACAACATTCCTACTATAACGTAACAATGCACGAAACTAGCAGAAGGAAGTGAAATAATCATGTATTGCAGTATCCATTGCAACCATAGAAGCTTGTAGGTGGCATTAGCTAAGCCTAAGGGTGATACTTGACCTCGTTACTAGAACGGGCAACTACCATTCATTTCTTACTCTGCCAAGAGGCCCAAGAGAGAAGAAGATTGCCAAGTAGGAAACAAAAGGATGCCGATCAGATTGCCAGTGATGAACTTGTTGGGTCCAAATAATATTATCAACAATATTAGCAATTCAAAATAACAATCACACATAAGAACACAAAATTAATTACGAGGAAAACCCTTTCTCTTTGAAGGGATTTTTCTTTTTGAAGGAAAAAACCACGAGACAAACTTCGAATAATTTCACTATTATTAAATCAATTATAATAATTTTTATGTACATCTCACGATTAAAGAAAAATCTTTTTTATTTTTCTTTACTCTTATACACACTAATTATTTCTCTCAGAGGTGGTAACACTTTGCTCTCTCCTTTTTATTTTCTTTTCCACACACAACTCTCTCTTGGTTGTCTTCTTTTTCTCTAAGTGGCTCCCTTTTGGCTGCTCTCTCTTTTCTCTTTTGTAGCAATCCTTGTTGCTGCTCCCTCTTCAATATGCGGCACACTTCTTGTTGCTGCTCTCACCTTCCTCTTGCATTTCTCACAAGCAAAAATCATTTTTTTCTCTCTTGGTTTCATGTTCTATTTCCCCTCTTCCCATAGGGAGGACTCTTGGGCCAAAGCCATCAAATTCTTTGTAACATCGTCAATTTGTAAGACTCTTTTTCTATTCCCTATTGGACTAGGAATATATTACTTCTTTAACAAAGAATAGACTTTCCTTACACACCAAGAAATAGTCTTTCCTTCCACAATAAGGAAACCCAAATTAATTTTTCTTTCTTCAACTAGGAAACTTAATTGACTTTCTAAGTCACAATTGGAATTTGAGGCAATTTCCCAACAATCTCCACCTTGACTCAAATTCCATCAATTGTCCTCAACTATCTTCTTTCCTCTTGGGATAGCTCCACCTTAATCAAGAAATCCTCTTTTCCTCTTGGAATAGCTCCACCTTAATCAAAAGCAATCCCTTCTCTTCCATCTTAATTTACACAAAGAGCCATCCACTAAATCAACCAAGCTCCGATACTGTTGTGGTCTTTTCTTTCACAACATTGTGTGCAACTGATCTTGATATAGTTAATCGAATAATTCCCAATACCTGTCTATCAAGAAGATTCCATTATTTATCTTTCATAATATCAGGTTTTGTCCCCAAAAGAGGCAGATACAACTTCTTCCCACAGAGATAATCTTCAATTTGTATCCTCCAATACCCAACCGGGCCGGCCCTAGGCCTAGGCAATTTAGGCCATGGCCTAAGGCCCCTTCACATAAAAGGCCCCCAAGTATGGGGGCAGTAAGGCTTTTTTTTTTTGGGTAATTAAGGAAAAAATAAAAAATGTGAGTTACGTGTACTTTTTTTCCCCACTCTTAAGAAACCATAAAATATTAGAGTTATGCTAGTATATTACTAGTTTGATTACATAGGTCCTATAAATTGATGTGAGAGCAATTCAATACTTAATTGATTCTATTGTTGAAATGCCAATTCATTGTCACAGTACTTTGTAAGCTTTTTGTAGTCAAATTTGTAGTAAGTTTAGCATTTAAAAAAAAAAAAAAAAAAAAACAATAGAAATACAACCCAATCACCATTAAGTGAATGAAAAATGCTAAAGCTAATACAAATTTTATGACAAAAAACTTATAAGCTGATGTGACATGAATATGATTAGTAGGATTGTCCACCGAACCCGTGTACCCAACCAACCCGAGCAACCCGCCCGAGCTCGAACCGACACTTCGACGGTCGGTGGCGGGTCGCCGCCCACAGAACCCGACCCTTTGGGTTGGTTGGCAGTTTTCCCCTCCCAAAACCCGAGCAACCCTACCCGATCATAAACCCAGAAACTTCTGGCGATATTCGAAGGTTCTTCGACGAAAACATACAAAATCCGATGATATTTGAAGTTATCTGGTGAAAATTTACATGAAACTCATCAGATCGGACGAGATCCGGCAAAATCTCGTCGAGATCTAGTCTAGATTTGACGAGATTCGGCGAGATCTTTGTTATGATCTGGCCATATCTCAATGGATTCAGCCAAATATTGGCCAGATCTCGACGGATCCGGCCAAATAACGGTACTGAGAGATAAAAAACTGAAATTGACTGGTGAACCCAAAAACCCGACGCGCCTCGAACCGGCTGATCTAACTAGCATTTTGGGTCAGTTTCGGGTTCTGTTTTCACCCACCCAAAAATTTCGGGTCAGTTATGTTAGTTTGTAAAACCTATATAATAAGTAAGAATTAATAATAAATTGAAATAAAAATATATAATAAAAAAATAAACTAAATATTATTTAAGTGAAATATAAAAAAGGCCCCTTTAAAATTTTCACCATAGTCCTCAAACTATCTTGGGCCGGCCCTGATACCTAAAGTATGTTCCATCAAATTTCTTAATTCCTGAAGCGTTGCCTTCTTCTTTGATCATCACTTCCACTCTAATCTTAACTTAGATACCACTTGTTGGGTCTCAAATAATGGGTCCGTTTGGATTGAGCTTATTGTTGCTGAAATTGAAAACTGAAAACTGAAAACACTGTAGCAAAATAATTTTTAAATGTATGAATAGTATTGTGGGACTCATTTTTAATATTTTTTATTGCGTGAATAGTGCTATGAACAGTGCATGAACAATATTTTTTGTCCCCTGCACAGTAAATTCATGTGCCTTTACTGTTCACTCGTTGACCCAAAAAAAAAAAAAAAAAGGGAGAAAACGCAGGGACAAAACGTGCCGCAGGAAAATGTTGAATCCAAACGGGGTCAATATTATCAACAATATTATCATTTCAAAATAACAATCACACACAAAAATACAAAATTTACAAGGAAAACCCTTTCTCTTTGAAGGGAAAAACCATGAGACAAACTTCGAATAATTTTACTATTATCAAATCAATTACAATAATTCTTATATATGTCTCACGGTTAAAGAAAAATTTCTCTTATTTTTTTTTGCTCACACACACACACACACACACACACACACACACACACACACACACAAAAATTATCTCTCTCAAAGACAGTAACACTTTACTCTCTCCTTTTTATTTTCTTCTCCACACACAACTTTCTCTTGGTTGTCTTCTTTTTCTTTAAGTGGCTTCCTCTTGGCTGCACTCTCTTTTCTCTTTTGCAACAATCCTTATTGCTGCTCTCTCTTCAATATGCGGCACACTTCTTGTTGTTGCTCTCACCTTCCTCTTGCATTTCTCCCAAACAAAAATCTTTTTTTTCTCTCTTGGTTTCACGCTCTATTTTCTCTCTTCACATAGGGAGAACCCTCTTGGGCCAAAGCCATCAAATTTTTTGTAGTATTGTCTATTTATAAGACTCTTTTCTTATTCCCCCTTGGACTAGAAATACATTACTTCTTTAACAAGTAATAGACTTTCCTTCCATACCAAGAAATAGTCTTTCCTTCCATAACAAGGAAATCCAAATTAATTTTTCATTCTTCAACTAGGAAACCTAATTGACTTTCTAAGTCACAATTGGAATTTGAGACAATTTCCCAACAATGAACATATCATCAGCATATAGAAGAATAATGATAGCACTTTCAGTTGGTGTGTCAAATAAAGAGGACAAAATAATGAGAATCCAAGGATGTCGCTCCTGGTTAATGCTTGGCAAACCAAGCATGTGGATCTAGCTTAAGACCATAAAGAGCACATTGAAAACAACATACTTTGGATGGAGGATTGGAAGGTCGAGGAATAGGTTGCATGTGGGAATGACAATTTTGCCCCTCCCCTCCCCGCTTAGTCTCACGTAGGTTTTTCCCTCCACACATAGGTGGTGGGGCAGGGATGGGGTAAGATTTTAGCCCCTGCCATGGCTTGGGGTAGGGAGGGGATGAAATAAATTTAGTTGTAATTTCAAGTATATTTATATTAATGAAACAAATTTTATTAAAAAAATTAATAGTTGTGAAGTAAATTAATATAAAATAGAATTTTATGGGGCAGGGCGAGGATGGGGTAAAGAAGTTTTCTTCGTCATACTGGGTGAGGCGGGGAAGAGGTAGGACAAAGCTATGCGAGGTGAGGGTGAAGATTCCAACTCGCCCCTCCCCATTGCCATCCCTAGTTGCATATACGCCTCTTCATTCATTGCACTATTAAAAATGCATTTTTTACATCCATTTAATAAAAGAAATACAAGAGAGGCAACAAATACAATAAGAGGGCAAACAAATGAAAGGAGAGCAACTAGTGCAAATATGTCTTCATAATCAATGCCATACTTTGAGTAAAGTCCTTTACCATAAGTTGAGCTTTATAGTGTTTAATTGAACTATCAAATTGAGTCTTGATCTCATAAATCCACTTGCACCCAACTGCAGACTTTCCTAAAGGCAAGTAAAAAAGTCCATATGTAAACACCCTATGTCGTAACCCCTACAACTTAAGTTCTCATTGTCCAATGGCAACAACATAAGAGGCCTAATGTAAGAGTCTAGCAAAATGTGACATGTAACCCAACTGATGTCCAAAAATAGCCTAACTAGTGTGCTGTCACAGGCAACCAAAAATAAAACCTATACTCCTAAAAATACATGTAGTGGTGTGAGAAAGGAACGTTCCCATGGAAAGTGCTTAGCCTAGTTTTATGCTTTGTGAACAAGGAGGGGGGGGGGGGTTGAGTATAATGAAAACAATTTTAAGAAAAACAACTAAGGAACAATTCAAATTAAAATATCGAAATCAATTAAAAGAACAAACCTTGGTCTAAGTCAACATCCACCATCAAAATATTATAACTGATCATTGATGCAAGCATATATCAATTCACACTTTGAATATTCACCGTTAGAACTATTTTCCTATTTCTCTTTAGTCGTAGTTAATTAGAAAACAAACGATCTAATTAACCCTAATTACTAAACAACCCAAGACAAGCGCTAAAGGTTTAATCTAGTAGCAGTCTTAAGAATTAGAGAGAGCAATGAAGCTAAACAACACAAGCACAAGTGGTTGTATTTAATTTAGTTGAGCATTCTTCCTAAGATCTCATAATTTCTGACGCAGCAAATCATTAAATCTTGGTTGCTTCACAAATTAGAGAGATTAAACAATTACAGATTTGATATCTAACCTAGCAGTAGATTGTAATGAATAATAAATTAGTAGGCCTCCTAGTAATTAAACGAGACAATTATGAAAATAGGCACAGAAGAATATCCGATATTGAAAGCATAAATTGAACAATAAAAACAAATTAGATCTCACAGTTTTATTGATTCCGAGGTTTAAGTTTCTTTCGACCAAGTATAAAAGTTTAGCTAAGCAGGGCCACGATGAAAACTCAAAGGAGAAGTTAGAGCAGAGGGGAGAGAGAGAGGCGTGTGTGTCCAATCTGATTTCTCCTCCCCTCTTTTACATGTTAATTCCCCCTTTCTCATGCCAACAAAATCGCCTAAAAAATTCTAAATAATAATATCCAAATTTGACTAATTAAGGAAAATATTAAAAATAAAACAAAGTTCTAATATAACTAGGAAAGTGGTGTTTTTCAGCTGGAATTTTTGTGCACCAGATCTGGAAGCTTCTGAAAATAAATCGCATAAGGTATTAGAATTTCAGGCAAAGGAACATTCCAGAACGTCAGCAGTGTAGGTGTAGCAACTTCAAGCCTGATTTTGACCTTGATGCATCCAGTATCTCTTAAAACTCAAAACATGAAAGTTGTAGAGCTTTTTCTTGGCGTTCCATCGCATCTTGAATAATCTCAATCGAAACTCTGATGAGAGAGTTATGCCCAGATAACGAAGCGAGGTTGAAACTGTCCAAAATCACCTAATTAGCTACGTTTTGCACTTAATGCCTCAATTTGCATCATAAATCAAAATATAAGAATGATGAGTACATTTAGGCACCAAATAAGTATAAAAGACTAAATATTAAGAGAGAAAAATATGACAATTTGCATTCTCATCACTAACCATGTGTATGTAAGGATTAAATCATGCTTACACTATCACATTCGAAATTCAAAAAGTATGAATTTAAATGCATGATTAAATTATCACTCTAGATATCAATTAAAGTAACTATTTCAAAATATAATAAAACTACAAATAATAAAGTTCTTAAGTAAACCATTACAATGCCTAAACATCCACAATTGCAAATAAAACCCAAATATCATAAAATCTAAAAAAAAAGAAAAAAGAAAAACTAAAATCATATAAATAATGCCATTCACTATTGACATTGCCTAGGTACTCTAGAGTTCTATTCTTGCACTTTACCAACACCATGACCTTCCTAAACTCTGGTGGCAAATCTTCTACAAAGCATCAATATTGGTAATGTAAAAAATTTAGCAATTTGGCACCACCGCTAACACAATAAAATAATATAACTTTTAATAAAAATAATTTTTTTTTTACTATATTTGGCTATGCACTGTAGCTCAACAGCAAAATTTTTTGGCTTTTCCTCCACTATTGTAGTATGCTTTTTAGTATTAGTGGTGCTAAAAATAGTAATATGACTTTTTAGCACCAACAATGCTAATGGGCATAGAAGGAAAAGCAAAAGCCAAACAAACAATTACTCAAAATTGAAATTAAAAAAAAAAAAGAAAAAAAAAAGAAAAAGAAAAAAGAAAGACGAACTTCAAGTCGATTGCCCATTATGTGACTTTCCCAAATTCTTCAACACTTCATGTTCTCTCCCAGATAGCAAATAGAGACCCCAAATTTGAGCTTTGACAGTTCTTTGGTGCTTTAAATTCCATGTAGATCAAAAGTTCCTTGCCCTCGGTAGTGGCATCAATGCAGTCTAGATTTTCTCTTCAAATCAGACAATGGGTTCCTCAAGTGATGACATCTTTGGATTTGATTTTCTTGCTGAGATTCCGAATATGCCATGGTCTTCCCATCTCAACTGAATTAGACTTTAAATCGAAGGTCACACACATGGTTTGTGAACTAGATACTAAAGCCCTAACAACACCATAAGACGCTGTTGGCCTTGAGATTAATACCATCAAAAGGTGTACAAACCCTCATGCTCGTGATATTGTTGGTATTGTACATCGCTACCTAGAGAAGCTAGTTGCAGAAGATGATAGAAGTGGCGATGTTGCTTTGGGCAGTGGCAAAGGTTCGTGAGAGTGCTAGATCTGGCAAGCACAATGGAAAATATGATGAAGACAACACAGTTTAATGAAACCACCATTGTGTTACTATGGATCCAAAGACGGTGATATCGCAAGAAGTCTGAAGAAAGCACACAAAATGCTTTCTTAGATAAAATGGAAACTAAATTATTAGTTTCTGGTAGTTAACCTTGAATTGACAAATAGGTTTCCTTGAATCCACAATATGATATTATTCTAGAATTCACTAGAGAGAAGTAATAGGCAAAAGTTTGAATTTTATGAATATGAAAAACTGAATTGCCTTGAAGGCTATATAATGAGTTTAAATAGTAAAAGAAAACCTAGGGTGGCTAAGAAAATGCTCAGAAATCTCAATTCAAGCTAATCACAAGATTAGGTGGCAAAATACTAATTTTTGCCAAAAAAAAAAAAAAAAGGAAAAAATTGAGTTAAATGCAAAATCATAAACTATGGACCTTAAGGGTTTTCTTAAAACAAGTACGAACTTATTCTAATTTTTGAGCAAAAAATTATTAAGAAAACAAAATTTACTAAAAAGGGTAAAATCACTATTTCCAGGGGTCTTAATAGAGGATTTTGCCAAAATTAAGGTGCACCTCGTGGCAAAGCAATGACTTTTGATCAAAATACTCCCTTTAGCCAACAAAATTTTATGCAATTCAGTCACTGTCGCCCAAATGATTTCTATAAGTGCTTTTTGGTCTTCAATCATGACTTTAGCCCCCCCCCCCCCCCCCAACTATTCCAAGAAGGCCTATGCTGTTTGTTCTATATCAGATGATGATAGCAGGTGGTGGTTGCCAATGTTAGAGTTGGGAAACATAATGTTTGGTATTGCCTAGATTTGTTTTGTTTTGTTTTTTTGTTTTTGTTTTTTTTTTTCCAATTTATTTGAATGGTTTGGTGATTAAGAATCTAACTCGAACACATGATGTTAAATTACAGTGTGGGAGGACCACTAGACATTCCTAATGTGGTCCTTTGGGTTACTAAATAAATAAATAGATAAATAAATTATATATATTTTATATATATATATATATATATATATATATATATTTTGGAGAGAGTTTTGACATGTGGTTTTTTTTTTTTTTTTTAGTGTAATGAAGGATTAAGCTAATTGAAACCTATAATAATTTGTCTTTGACTGCTCAACATTTTGCTTTAATGCCAAGTTTCCAACCATATGATATGATGTTCTCCTCAACTTTATGTACCCGAATATAATCAAATGCTTTTAACTTAATAGAAAAGGAAAAGTTGCTATTATTATAGAAATCTCATAAATAAATTTCATTATTTGTATCCAGTTGGATCATGGATGATGCATGGCTTTCGTCCTACTTTTATCAAAAGAATTATTAAAAGGTCCTTTCCCTGAATCCCTAGTTGTCAAAGCTTTTATTGTTCATTGGCTTTGATAAAGCTCATAATATGGGACACCTTTTGCGATGTAGATGTATGTGACCCATTCTGCTGTCTAAAAATATTTTTTGAGAAAATCCACAAAATTGAATTGGAATGTTATGTTATAAATGTTGTACATTAGCAATTGGCAAAGTCGACGTATTCTGTTTGAAGAGACGGTTTGATGGCCTAGCTAGGATACCATAAAAGTTTAACTTTTTTTAGTTTACTTTGTTTTTGTTGGATTTGTGCCGAAAGAAGGGAGAAATTGGTGAACTGAGCATCCCACAACCACAAAATGTAAGGAATATATATATAAAATTCCTAGATTTGTGAGATATGTAAAATTAGAGAAAAATATGCAACAAAGAAAACAATTACACAAGACAATATTTATGTGATTCGGCAATTTACTTATATCCAGAGAGTTGTAATAATTTCAATATTTAAAGAGAGAGAAAAAAAAAAATACAAGGCGTGGTAGTACAATTTTTCTTTCTCAAAACTACATATCAAATTCTAATTTGAAACAACGGTATTTCTATCATACACAAAGAATTCACAATGGGCTAAAAATGAGCAACAAATATTCTCGTGGGCAAGCCTTTGCTTCACGGAGTAAATTTAAGAAAATTTCCTGTTAAAAACCGTAACACTTTTATATTTGGTCGGATTATAATTTAGATTAAACATAATTAAGCTCCACATAGCCCAACACAGCAAGTGTAGTTGTAACCCGTATGTGTTTGTACCAATATTATATCAATGAATAGATATATGCAAATTATAGACTTGGATTTAGAAATATATTCATAAATAAAAAAGACAAAATAACAGATCATAGATGACCAAGACAATGATACCAAAGATGAGAGGGAGTTGCTTTCGTAGAAAGACTGCAAGAGAAGAACGCATGCAAGCCGACTTGGATAACATTATTACAAGAGCGAATGCCCACTGCCCTCACAAAAAGATATAGTTGCATTGTGTTACAAAATTGCTACAATCAAATACACAATGCCAGCTTTAGAATATATAGAAGTGGGTTGTGTGCTTTTCCCCTATATCCTTAAGAACACCTCAATATTGTGATTTGTGAAGCAATAGAAATTCAACCTAATTAAAATCCTAAACTGTTTAACAAAGAAAAAAAAGTTGTGAATATGTCGAATCATCTTTGATGATTGATTTCTCTAATTAACAATTTGAGACTTCAATATTTGTAAGTCAGTCTCCCGCACAATAGATTGTCAACATTAACCACCAAATTTCTCATAAAGTCATATACTAAACATTCTCTTACCCTTCTTCTCAACACCAAAATCAAAACTGCAAATTGAAATTTAAGTTTTCTTTCACTGTGAATTGCTTTATATATGGTAAAGTAAATTTTTTTACCCAAAACAATCCACCTCTTTTTGTTAAATTTTTTACGTCTTAATCATGATATTTAAGTATCCATATGATATTAATCCAAGTTTGGTTAATTCAAAATCAACGAGTTTTGTGTGAAATCTGCCTTTAGTTGGACAAGTTAAAGTTATTGGGTGACTCTCTACTGTAAGTAAAGTACATTATAATTTTATACACTTTAAAATTTATTTTATACTTGTCGGTTGTCATATTATAATTATGTATTCTAGAAAGTTTTTTTTTTTTTTTTTTTTTGTAAATATTTTTTATTAGAATTTTTTACTATAAAATATCAATTTGAATATGATTAAAAAAAGAGAGAGATAGAAATAGAGACAAATGTTAAAATCAATTGAAAATCAAATAAGATTTCTTGGTGAATTTGTTACGAGAAATGTAAGAAAAAAAAAACATAACTTGAAATTTTGATGAAAATTTTATAAGGGAGCAAAATATTCATCATAAAAATTGAGAAGATGATGAAATAAGAAAATAGAAAAATAACAATGAAAATAATCATAATGATGTTCAAACATTTAATATATTAATTCTTGATTATAAAAAGAGTATCATTTATAGAATTTATTGATAATATTTGTTATAATTATTTTTATAAAAAATAGTTTTTTAAAACAAGATCATTCAAGAAGTTTAAATCAAGATAATAGACACTAAAAGGAAGAATGAGGAGTAAAGGACGAAGCTATTGAAGAGTACAATAAGATTCCTAAGGTCCACGTAAAATTCCAATATCATAAATGGAAGGACCAGATTTGAACTCCTAGCCCAAGGGGTATATGGACTTAGGCTCAAAAAGCCCAAAACAATAAATTTGTAGAGAATGAGTTGAAAAACTGGGGTTTAATGAATTAAGTAGCAAGTAAACAGGTCTTGATGACGAAGAAAGGAAGATAACAAATTTACACTAAGGAAAAATATCCTTGGCAATGTCTGAGGAGAATGATTCCTATAAATTGCTTTTGAAGCTCGATTACAAGTTTGGTTCCTAATTGCTACAACGTTTCTCCTCTTTTTTTCGATCCCCCTTTTTTTAGGGGTTCCCCATATTATATATTCCCCCTTGATTGATCGTGGCCCTCCATTTGTTGATCATCTCGGTTATTATTTGAGTGCTTGTTCCATCAGACATCATTTCTGGCTTTCTGTGATTTGGGATAGCTTAGGCATCATTGTTTAGGGGTCTTCTCCACATAAATGTGGCCATAAAGTTAGCTGCAGAGTATTCAATGAGGTGGCAACAACTTTTTCCTAAGTACCTCTGAGCCTCTTGGTCTCTTGCACGTTCATAATATACATCCCCATTAGTGAAACCTCTTGGAAGGTCACTCTAGTCGACAAGTATACCGTTGATCCGTGCCCTGTTCATCTGAGGAGATACTCCTCTTTGGACCACCTTCCCAGCTTTTCTGCTCGCACCTTACTCATGGGATTTTGAGCTTGATGCTCTTATTATTGTTTATCCATCCTTGGACAGAGCTCAAGGCCCAATATACAATTTTGGGCCTTTATCCCTTCAATAAACATTGTGAAACTTACAATAGGATTTTAATTTATGATGGATCTTTGGTGATTCCTCTTAATTAATATAATTTTTTTTCTAGATAATTTAATAGTTATAATGGGGAGGAGGAATTTGAACCTTGAATGTTTTTATTGGAAACATCAAAAAGTTTTAGATGAGTTAGAAGACTCTTGACGTTACTTAATATCAAATAACCTTTAGTGTAGGTGAATTTGGAATCAAAATCTTTCATTCAAACACACACACACAAAAACCAGTCAAACTAACACATAATATGCGACTTCCAGGAAATATAAAAAAGTTAAGTGAGTGAGAATATAGTAGGTTGATAAGTACAATCCAAAAATTTAATGGTAAGATTGTACGTAGTAAGTTGAGTTGGGTTTAGGGAAATGACATGCAACATTTGGTAATAGTGGCTTATATAAGCCCATATTTTAGGGTGTTAATTTGTGTTAACAGGTCTTGTAAGGATATTCAAATATATAGTTAAATCCTAACTTGACCAATTTAATATAATCTTGTAAAAATCCCTCGACCCTAACAAAATTCATTTATTAAGCGTGTTCACGTAATACAACTCATTTTAACTTGTTTAATATACAATCTAAGAAAAATTAAGCAAAAAATAGAATTATGACTTTAGGGTAAACTCATTTTAACTTCTTCTTCTTTATTTTGGTTAAAAGGATTATGACTTTAGGGTTCTAGTTGTTTTTAAAATTCAAATTTACATTTAGATAAATATGTTTATATGAATTAGGCCATTTTGAGTTAATTACAACTTAAATAAGTTAACTTGTATTTGACTTATTTATTGTGTTAATGCATGTCGACATACTTTAACACGAAACTATTTACACTTAAGTACTAAACACTAATGACTAATCCGCACTATCAAAAAAAAAAAAAAAGACTAATCCGCAAACAAATGTGTGGCGTTGTATTCACATGATGCACCCTTAATCATATCTTCACATTAAGTGCTCTTATTAAAAATAGAACGGATTGACCAGACGTACGATCCATGGAAGCAGAACCGACATCCATCACAAGATGGCTCCATTTTTTTTTTTGCTAAGCCACGGTGGGTTTGCTCCACTCGTAGACATTAGAATGTTTCACTATGAGCTTTCGTCACCCACCTTCCACAGCCTACAAGCCCTACAGTACATGACACAATTGCCCTCGTTCCCCAACGAGTCACACTACACTTCTCCACTCCGGTGCAAAGTACACTCATACTGTCATACATATGTCTTCTTGGTAGGTATATATGGCCTAGAGGACCCTACCCTTTATAACCGTTACCTTTTATTTTTAGATTTACATAAGTCCATCTTAATCTCACATCAACGGCCCACATTCACTCCTTTCTTTTCATGCCATTCCACTTCACAAATTGCATATCTCAATATCCTTTTAAGTACAAGGTTCTCACTTCACTCCTCAGTAGCCAGTCCCCACTTTCCTCATTACGCTGCCACCCAATGGATTCTGTCTTATCACAACGGCTTCTCTTGTTTTTCTTCGCCATTACGCTTACAACGACCACTAAGCTCGCACGTGCTCAACTCCCCGGCACGTGGGAACTTGTGGTCGAGAACGCTGGCATATCTTCCATGCACACAGCTGTCACACGCTTCAACACCGTGGTCCTTCTAGACCGAACCAACATCGGCCCCTCGCGCAAAATGCTCCCCAAGGGCCACTGCCGTTTCGACCGCAGCGATGCCGTTTTGAAGCGAGACTGTTACGCCCACTCCGTCGTCCTCGACCTCCAAACCAAACAAATCCGACCGTTAATGATTTTGACCGACACGTGGTGCTCATCGGGCCAGTTTCTCCCAGATGGTACTCTGTTACAGACGGGTGGGGATTTGGACGGGTTGAGGAAGATCCGAAAGTTCGAACCGTGTGAACCCAATGGGCACTGCAACTGGGTTGAGCTTGATGACGTGGAACTAAAGGATGGTCGGTGGTACGCTACGAATCAAATATTACCAGACGGTTCGGTGATTATTGTTGGCGGGAGAGCAACGAATACAGTTGAGTACTATCCGCCGAGAAAAAACGGTGCCGTTGCGTTCCCATTCCTTGCTGACGTGGAAGATACTCAGATGGACAATCTGTACCCTTACGTTCATCTCCTCCCCAACGGTCACCTTTTCATCTTCGCCAACAACAAAGCAGTGTTGTATGACCACGTGACTAACAAGGTCGTGAAAAATTATCCACCGTTGGATGGGGGCCCACGTAACTATCCATCGGCTGGATCATCCGCCATGCTGGCACTTGATGGCGACTACTCAACGGCTGTGATTGTGGTCTGCGGTGGCGCACAATACGGTGCGTTTATAGAGAGGAGCACGGACACACCGGCGCACGGTAGCTGTGGGCGTATTGTAGCTACAGGACCCGACCCGGTTTGGGAAATGGAGGATATGGCATTCGGGCGGATTATGGGGGATATGGTTATGTTACCCACGGGTGAGGTGCTGATTATCAATGGAGCTCAAGCGGGTACTCAAGGGTTTGAGATGGGTTCGAACCCGTGTTTGTACCCGCTTCTTTATCGACCCGACCAACCAATCGGGTTACGGTTTATGACTTTGACTCCGGGTACTGTTCCCAGAATGTACCACTCAACTGCCAACCTGTTACCGGATGGACGGGTTTTGATTGCCGGAAGCAATCCGCATGTTCTTTACAGATTCAACGCTGAGTTCCCGACCGAATTGCGAATTGAAGAGTTCTCGCCCGAGTACTTGTCGGCGGATCGGGCGAATATCCGACCCGTGATTGAGGGAATTCCTGAAACGGTGCGTTACGGTGATGTGTTTGAAGTGTCTATATCTGTTACATTACCTGTTGTGGGGATTGTGGAAGTGAATTTTGGAAGTGCGCCTTTTGCAACGCATTCATTTTCGCAAGGACAAAGGTTGGTTAAATTAGCCGTTAAAAGTGCCGTACCAGACGGTGATGGCCGTTATAAAGTGGGGTGTACGGCGCCGCCAAATGGGATGGTTGCTCCGCCGGGTTATTACATGGCATTTGCTGTCAATCAGGGCGTGCCAAGTGTTGCACGTTGGGTACAGCTGGTAGCAAAATGATATAGTTCCTTTTAAAAAAAATTATTATTATATATATATATATGTTCATTTTTTTGTTTAATTGAAAAAATTTTCTTTTTATGAAAGTGAAATTGTAGTTTTCACACTGGGGAATTGCAAATTTGTAACTGTTGATAAAAGAAAATGTTGATGAAGAGAACATCCAATGGCTGATTGGTTTTAGACCACTTTTTTGTTTTGTTTATATTTTTAATTTTTAATTTTCTTGTTGTTGTAAACTTGTAATAGCTAGTGTGCGTTGCATTTTTACTTGGCTGATTGGTAAAAAGGTTGTTAAAGTATGATTTTCTGTTGAAAAAAATGTGGTTTTTAAAAGCTGTAGCAACTGAGTTAAGGATGATATCGAAGTGATGGATTCAACTGACTTTGATTCAAGGTGATGATGGCATATAAGCTTGTTGCGTCGGTTTTACAATCCTGAGGACATAGATAATAATTTGAAAATTGCTTTATTGAGATTTTTCTGGGTAACCAGGATAATAACATTAACTAAGAAACAAGAACAGAAACAGCATTAGTACAGAGTCTGGATGGGAACAAAGCATGGTGAATCTACTGTCTGTAGTGCGTACAAAATGGATGTTCAACATTGACAAAGTGCAACACTGGTTGAATCAATCAGTTGCTGCTTCTAGAAGTCTACAGTTTTTAATTTGGAGAATTCATTGGTCCGTGAATATCCCTCAGAAAATGAAGATTTTTCTTTGAAGAGTTCTCAAATATTCCATTCCCACGTCTAATATGTGAAATAAGAAAATCCCAGTTTGGTAGAGTAGTTTCAGAATTGTTGTTTGTAATTTTTTGAAATACGTGTAGGTAAAAAAGTGCGTAAAAATATGTGTAATGTTTTTAAAATGTGAAAATGTGAGTTTGAACTCACTCACCAAGCAAACACCCAGTAAACCGGCTTTTGTAAACAAAGCGGGGAAATTGTTGTTCATACTCTATGGTTTTGTGATGTGGCAAATTTGGGGCCGTTTGATTATATTTTTTAAATAACAATTTTCGTTGTTTAAATAACACAACACATATTTTCACAGTATTTATTCAGCTACACGTATTTCTATAACACTTAAACATTATTAGAGCAACATTAACCCTGACTATATAAGTGCTCGACAACTTTGACATAACTACTGCCAGATTTGTGAGTTAGATAATTCATAATTGCCCAACCCTGATGTGTTGTAGTTTGTATGGAGGAGTTTAACCTCCTCATTTTAGTGATGCTGTTGCAGCTGATGTACCTTAACGAATTTTTTTAAGACAATTTAGTAATCTTTTACTAAAAACAAAATATGTAGCAAATTAGCAAAAGATACTTTCAAAATAGAAAAGAAAGAACATGATGGCAAAATATCCTCTAAATAATTCCTTATTATCTTCACTTGAGTGTTACTTGTAAAGTTGGTATAGCCTATATGGCCATACATTCTAAAGCCTTTAGTTTATGCGGAAAGTTGCAATAGGGTAGTAATGATATAAGAGAAGAAAACATAATGGTCCATCAAGTTAAGTAATAACGAAAAAGAATACAGTTTTGGTAATGGTTTAAGTTCACTTTTTCTCTTTTCTCCCCAAAAAAAAATTTCTCTTTTTCTCTAGAAGGCAAAATGCAAGTAGCGGTTTCCTTAAGCAAAGGATGCTGGAAAGACACTAATCAAAGACTCAAGAAAAGGGGCATAAAATTTTGTCACTATTAAATACTAAAGAATCCTTTAGGACCTTTTGGAGGTACCAAATTAATTTTTTCGAAAGCTTGTGAATGTAATGGGACAACCATAAAGTCATGATAGGGAATTTACAAAGTAAAAGTTTGATGTCACTTTAGAGCCCCACTTTGTGGGCATTGAAAACAAGCCCTCCATGCCTCCCTTATAGAGTCCAAATCTTCTGTTCCACTTTTTCTGCTCCACTCTATACTCTACCAATAAATACTTACTACGTGTTCACCTAATTAATTAAATATTATCATTATTGACATATTAATCCTACAGTTATTAATTAATAGTATCACGTGACAAGTATTTATTGGTAGAGTATAGAATGGAGCAGGAAAAGTGGGACAGAAGATTTGGATTCTCACTTATAGCGTGTGCCCCATGCTGGGATGCTCTATGTCTAGGCCCTCGGGGATGTGCATGGTTGGATTGAGGGACAGAGGTTTTTTCAATCCAATTAACCATGGTTAGGTTGAAAAAAATCCAACCAAATCCAACCTATCATAAGAGTTCATCTCAACCCACGTGAATTGGGCTAGGCAAAATTATTATTATTATTTTAACTAAGCACTAGAACAACATATTTATAAGATTATCAACAAAGATAACAATAAATATATAATCTTATTTGTGTTATTTTAATACACTAATCAAGCTTAAGCATAACACTAAACTAGCACAAACTATTTTATTAGTGTATCAAACCAACAAAAATAAGTCAAATAACAATTGATGAAGTGTAAATCGTCAATCTTATAGGTTCGTCCAGATGTAGCTGGGTCCTCGTCACTGTCTCTACAAATGTGGGACAATGGCTCTCGTAAGATGATCATCAGTGTGGTGCCTGCCACCACGCCTCTGATGCCAAAGTCAGTATATAGAAGTTTCTTAGAGAATTCTAAGAGAGTGCTGAATATCTAAGCATCTACGAATATTTTTGGGTGAGTTTTGTATCTGGTTTGTTTCTGATTAGTGTGTATATATACAACTTCATGGTTCCTAGCCGTTGGGGCCTTAATTATGGCTTTAGTGCCCTTTTTGTAACGCCTTAGGGCTCTTGAATATGGATTTTGATGAGGCTCCAATAGTTTGCCAACTATTTAGTAATTGTTTGAGCTATTTAACACTCTCATTAATGGCTCCCTTGTGTTCGTCTATGACGCGTCAAGGTGGACGGATACATTTGATGATCTCGTCCCTGGAAAGGGAGTTCGTCAGTCCCGTCAAGAACAACTATAAATTTGTTGGTAGTGCATCAAACCAATACAAATGTAATGAGAAAATAGGTTAGGATTTATTTTTAATATCAGGGAGAGGGTAAAAAGACCGTATAATATATTTTAAAAATATATATTATATATAAGTGGGTCGGGTTAAGCAGATTAGTGAATTATATGATCCACACCTGACCTAACCAGCTAGGTTGGGTTGGTTTTGACAAATCGGTAGGTTGACTACACAACCCTACCTATGTTTGTTACCTAGCATAGTAGTATCTTGTTCTTTTGTTATTTTGTGACAATTATTTTTTTCTTCTACTGGTCCATTCAAATCACTTTTTAAGCTAAGCTAAATTTACGAGAAAATTCAATTAAATAAAAATCTTTAGTCACAAAGTGAACCTACTAAGTTACGAATTAGAGCGTTCTTGCCCAAATACTTGTCAATGGACTAGACGGATATCTGACCAATAATTGAGGGATTTTTTGAAACAGTATGTTATGGTGAGGTGTTTGAATTGTCTGTAGCTAAACGTTGCTTGTGGTTGGGATAAACCTGAAAAAATTGGACTTGGACCTACTAACTCGACTCGAACTTGAGAATTCTTGATCCAGAGTAAAAATTGGTTGACCGATACTAGACCTTTTTTTTTTTGTCAGGTCTGGTCAACTTATTTCACCCATGACCCAACCCGTCTTTTAACATTAACATTTTTTTAAAAAAATGCTGGTTAATCTCTTCAATATACTAAACCATGTAAATGTAAAATGATGTCAACCATCCAAAGGTAATGACTTCATTGAATCAAATGGCTGCCAACACAAAATTTTCTTTCTAGTTTGATCACGTGACAATAGAGAATTCGCGCTTACCACGCCCTACAACCATCCAAAGGCAATTTCATTACAGTGGCATGGTAGTTGCCTGCTTGGAACCAACCACGCCCTACCGACCAAATCCACAGTCTCACAGGGATTTTGAAGAAAGCCCCATGCCATTATGTGTGGTGAATCATAGTGTTAGTCACCCTTATAGGGGGGGGGGTTGAACTCAACTAATTTCTTAAATCGACCCATCCCTAATGATGATTAAAAGGCTCGGGAAAGGGCTAGGGAGAGAAAGAAGTCAAAGAAGGAGTTTTGAGCCAGAGAGAAGAAGACTTACGGAAATAAGAAAAAGCTCCTCGGGTAGGCCTTTTTGTGCTGGAAAAGATGTGGGTGTAGTTGGAGATTTGACTGAATGCAATGAACGTACGTGAAAGCTCTCGAGTGCCAAGGTGGAAAGGCCAATCGATTTGAGTGGGTATTTATATCCCAAACTAAAAGTAAACTGTGCGAGTTTTCCCGCCCATAAGCATCACACCATTGAACGTGGGGAGCATAGAGCCGCCAGAATTTAATGAGGGCACACTCCGCGTACCGAGGCGCTAGAAACGTGCCTTGAGCAGACGAAGGGACTCAGGCGCTGACGTAAGAAAAGACGTGAAAGGTCGCAACAAGGGCCCGGGGGCATCAAAATCCTCCTCCCCGTCCGAAGAGCTGGACAGCAGGATTTCGAGAGGCTATTGTGGGGCCTAATAATTCGACAACCCTGGCTCGTCTTATATCCGGCCCAAGGCCCATGCCGAGGATCAAGGAATGTCCGAGAAGGAACACAAGTAGCCCAAGCTGTCAAGAAACATTGCTGAGGACGATGTTGTCCTCGGCCAGCCTAGATCGTTGGGGAGGAAGTAATCAGCCACTAGGAACATCTTTCCTGAGCATCCAAAGAAAAAGGGGAGATGCAATGTGTCAGCCAGGGAAGTCTGGTGGAGGAGCAAGTCCAAAGCGAACTGTCACCTCCACATTAAATGCTCACAACTAATGTTTTGGCCGCATTAATGAGGAGATGACCCTGAACAGCACTATCTTGGTTGCCATAACCCACATGAAGGATGGAAAGGTGGCTGATGGGACAAGCACTCGAATAGCGGCCTGGTTGATCAATAAATGTAGGGCTAGGATCAGTTGAGGGGGGATATATAATGTAAAGAATCCTCTAGATGA